>NC_090445.1:1643543633-1643843711 GCF_031143425.1 Pleurodeles waltl
CTTTCCCACCTTATCCTTGACCATAATGGAATCTGTTCAAAAGCCCCCTCAACAGGGGGCCCATGTGTGGAGTAGATATTGTGTATAACCACATATTGATGCTGCCTTTTGTGTTCCAGTATTACCAAATAGGTATACTGACTTCCCTGTGCTCTGGTAAACTTGTCTGTTGTGGTCTTTCTTGAATTATGTTCTGGTCACTAGACCATGTAAGGTTTCTGTGAGTGTTCATGGTGCTGTTTTAGTTTGGAACAGTTTGTTGCTCTACTGGGGATTACTACAGGTAACCAGGGAGGATTTATTGCTTCCATCAGAATCCATGCAGTTTTTATGTAAAACTAATGCCTCAGAGTGGCAACCAACAGCTACAAAAGGTACAGGCATCAGCACCTCACCTTTTGCTCCTTCTGATGGAGCCCTGCTTCACTGCACCATTAGGCATGGGGACATTCCTTCAGAGCTACAGCTCTCTGTGTGAACCCATCTGGCCCAGCCAGCTATCCCCTTTCGAGAGTCAGAGTCTCATGGCAGCCAGTGTTTTAGTGGAGATCTCATTGGTAGGTGACACAATCCACCTTCTAATGGCAGTCACTCCACTTTCTGAGCCACCAGTAGATCTATCAGCCCAAGCATCACCTTGGATGTATCAGTGTGTACCGGGAGGCTGGACCTCAGGGTCTGTGGCACTTCAATTAGTGTCTCTTTGTCTAGCATAGCAATTTGCCACATTTTAACCTTTGGAGGGAACTTGTGTGTCAGGTTAGTGCAGGATAGTTTATCATGGATCCAGGAGTCACAACACATGTCCCTCAATGCATCGCCAGCTGGCATGCACTAATAATAGTAATTATATCATTAGCTAGGAAACACATAGAAATATCTTTCTTGGACTCTTTTTAAAATGCATTAAAAACCCAAATCATGAGTGAAGTCAGATTTTTTATTAAATATCATAAAACACTCTTCTAGAAAGTTTTAGAAAGTTACATTTTCCCCATCTAAAGCCTCTGTAAGCTCATTTGTATTAGCCTTCAACTGCAGTCCTCTGAGTGCTCAGGTTCTGAATGAGAATTAAAAACCGAACCTAGAGCAGAGGCAAAGGGCAGGTGTTTTCTGTTCCTCTGACAGGATGACAATTTGAGCAGTGCCTAGGAACTTTCATGGGTCCTCCACTGTCAAAGGCAGATGTCAAAGGATACCTGAAGAGCAGCCTTCTTTTGTTCCCCTAGTCAGAAAGGCACCAATCCCAGTGGGGGGGGAGTTGCCTTCAGAACTTATTTATAGTGACTACAGAAGAGGGGCTGCTTATTTCCTTGGCCACGTCTCTGGGTTGGACACACAGGCTCTGCTCAAGGGGTGGTGAGTTTTACCATCTTGGATTCAGGCAGAGATGGGCACTGTGGGATTGTTTGCAGTGAGGCACACAGGAGCTGCTGCAAAAGTGTATATGGTAACCTCTTGTAACTTTTACCTTATGGGTTAAAAAGAAATCAGGAGTCAATCCCATTCACAAAGTAGTGCCAGGCATAAATGTGGCATCCTTAGTACCCTACTTGGAATACTACACTACTAGACCTGAGGAAGATCAGAAGCGGACTCAATCTGCCGTCTGTGACCTGAGATGAGACCTCAAGGACTCAATCTGCTCTCTCTCTCAACCAGCACACACAAAGAAGTGGACTTCAAAGGTCACATATATGACCTCCTATTCAAATTACAGGGACACGATATGCTATAAGTAGCCTTTCCTGCAACTGCCCAGTAGATCAATTCTAACTCGGCCTGCCCTGGACACTGCTGTTGGCCTCTGCTGGAGTAAGTACTAACCCCCAAGTGCTCTTTCTGACATCCTGGAACCCTCAGCTGTGTTGTGGTGGAACATATCCTACTATGCCTGAGACCCTGGGACCTAAAAACATTTTGACTGCAAGGACTTCAGAAGGGCTGGGCTAAACCTACTAAGCTGATCCAACTAATGTGAGTTGTCCCTGGGCTATAGATTTAAGTTTCCTCTGCTTGGAACGTTTTCGTAATTGAAATTCCTCACTGGCAGAATCTTTCAGAGGTGGTTATTGACCTTGTGGAGCCCTAACTGGCTACAACCTGGAGCCCTGCCCCAGGGGAAGAATCCGAGCTCCGAATAAGTGTCTAAGGGCAAAAGAAAAACTCTTTACTGGGCAAAGGCACCAGTATCTAGATGGATTTCTTGCTTAACAATTTTTAATTTTTTTGTGACTAGCAAATGTTATTGAGGATTTTTTAAATTTATTGTTGTATTTTAGTATTAGTTGGAATACTTGGATATTTTAGAGCAGTGTTCTTGATACGGAGTTTATGTTTAGTAGGCCGTGGTTGTTTTGTTTGTAGTAGTTCATAACTTTCTTTGGTTTGTTTTGATGCTTTTGGTTTTAGATGCATTATAGATTGCTCTATTCTATGTTCCTATTAGCATTGTTCTTTCTTTAAAATTTCTAGGAATTGGTACCGTGTAGGATGGTTTCACTCTAGTGTGCCTCTGAATGCATTGTGCCACCCTCCACTGTGTTTTTTGTTTTGGCTTTGTGTGCCATGGTGCTGTTATATACGTTCCATCAAGGTATGTGATAATCGGTTGAGTTCCATCAAAGTATCTGATAATTGGGTTGGACTCTGTAGCTGGATTGGTGAAGTCTGCCAATCCAAGTATTTGCACAATAGTCATTAAGGAACTTATGGCCCAATTTATGAATAGGCAGACTACCTGTTGTCCTGCCAGGGGGACAAAGTAACATACTCCATCCCCTTGATGAAGAGACCGCCCACCACATATAACTGTCCATCAAGCAGGCGGGCATTTATAATAAATTAACAGGAACCGCAGCCCTGGCCTGTTTCCTGACAATTGATTTTTCTATTTGGTGGAGGTTTCTGTCAGTAGGACAGAGTCCTGCACCAAACAGTTTATTTTTTATTTTCAAAACAACAATGTTCTGTTTGAAAATAAAAAATAAAATGCCCCCTTACCATGGGCGTCATCTCCTACTGTGAGGGGGGCATTATTTCTATTTTACTGTCCCTCACGGACAGAGTATGCCTGCCACCCTAACTGGACAGGAAAACGTATAGCCATTTCTCTGATGGCCCTTACTCTGTCAGGCTGCCTGGGAACTTAGGCTATGGCGGCGACAGAGTAGACACCGCCGTAGCGAAACCTAGGGTCTGTCCACATCAACATCTGGTGGGTGGACCATTATCTTGGTGGTATGGGTTTTCCCTCACCGTTCAAGGGAGTACGCATACCACCAAGATATACATCAGGCCCTTAGTTTGTCTTTGTGTGTTTGGAAGTACAGTGGATGTTGTAGTGTTCTCCTACTTCTGTTACTGAGACATACTAGAGCAAAAATGTGTTTTATTTCATAAGCAAACTCTGCATTTGATGAGTACTTCACACTTAGTGCAGATTTCTGGAGTATGATCCATAAATTCTGGTTTCAGTGATAGTTACAGCCCTTATAACTGTCTATGGGTATGTTTTTTAAAACTGGAACAATCATTGTTTGTTCAAAGTCAATGATTATTTTTTGGGGATAGCAGCTATTATTTTTGAATTTTATTTGATTTAGTAGTCCATGGTATGTTGCACTTTGTCTGTTATGCAAAGCACATACACTAATGGTATGTGTGAACGGTGGTATATTCTGTGGATTGTGTATAGTCACATGAGTGGTGGAGGGCACGATTTAAGTGTGCCATAAATTATTCACACATTGCTTTGTATTGTTGTTGGGTGTTTTCTGTTAAATAAATTATTATTCTATTGCCATTGTTAGAGTTGACATACAGAAGGAAGAGTTTCTCTTTTGGGGTTGTAGTTAAATTATCAGGTGTATTTATGTGTTCAATTTTTTAAGGGCAGCAAGGGTTTCATTTTTAGCCTTCCTGGATCTGGATAAGTGCCTTTTTAAGTCTGGGATACCTAGCAGTTGCCCTGTAGTATAGTCAGGGACGTCTTCCCCAAGACATTGTAAACACATTTCTCACTTTGATTTCTCCAATGTTTTGTACAAATTTGGTATTAGTTGCAGCCCTCCAATAACATGCATTTGAATATTACTTTGTATAGCTTCAATAAATATTTCCTAAACATATGCTCTCTTTTTACAGTAATTATATCGTATATGAGTCGATGACAGTTTCCCTTTTTGAGACATGATGTAAGTGGCTCTTTCTGACATTATAGCAGGAGGTTTTAAAATAATATCTTGATGATATGATTGTGCTAACTATATTTTTAGGTAGAAATAACATTCAAACATGCATCACATATTTTATATTTTTTAGTTACCGATATGATCTTCATTTTTATTAGCATGCCACGGACAGGTGCTTGATTTTAGTCTATTTAAAGAAGATCATTTGTCCAAAAGATATGCTTGAAAAATAGTTTTACGTTTTTTGGCTTTAATTTGCTTTACTTTTATTTGTAAACTATATAATGCTTTTGGTTGTTTTACATTGTTATATTTACTTACTTTTCAATGTTTGTTGTGTTTGGAGTGTGGAAAGGTGATATTATTACTTTCGTCTTCAAATGTATGGGTTGGTGTTTCCTGTATGAAAAGAAATATAAATACAATATTTATTATATTTTTTGGTTTAAGTTAAAAATTTGACTGTTGATGTTATTTAGTTATGAATTATTTATGTTAGATTGCCTACTTTTGGTGGTTTTCTTTTCTTTGGAGTTGGTTTATTTATTTGTTTCTATGTAGAATACAACAGAATCTCACTTTCTGGAAATGTTGGTGCATGCTTTGGTGGAGTTTTTTATAATGGTTATTGAATACCTAAGGTGCTTTTATTAGTTAGAATGTTTAAAATTTAATTTTATCTTTTAGGTTCATGTTGTATTTGTTTTTTTGTTTGCTGATTTAATCCTTATTTGGTGGTCCCTATTTAGTTGTATGTGTTTATTTTTTTTCTATATACATTTTTGAAGTAATATTTATTACAATTATTTACATAAAATGATTGTTTAATATAGAAATGTTTTTATAGGTGTTGTATTGCTTGATTTAATCTTGTAATATATAGATTTAATATTGGTTTAATGTTATTTCTAGTGCATTTCTAGGTCATTTCTTTTAATGTTACTTTGATATATTTTTATTAATGTGTATGTGTTTAATAATCATTTAAAATATTTTTGCATGTTATTTAGTAATGCATGCTGTTTTAAAATAATAGTTTAGTGGACTCTAATCATAGTTATGTTTTTATTTATTGTAAACTATGTAATGGATGTCGATAATGTTATCTTGAATGCTTGTCTAGTGTTCAATTGATTGAACAAAGTAATATTACTGCATGTTTCTGTATTTTTGTGTTTGATAATTGGGTATTGTACATATTTTTAACTGCAATATTTTTGTAGTTAATGTTTGTGTTTTTATCGTTTAAATATGGGAGAGCTATATGTTTGTATTTTTTGGGTTAAAATTCTGTATTTTAATAATGTTGTTCTCAATATTGTGTCATACAAACTGTAATAAATTGGATCATTAATTGTGGTGGATGACGACACACCTCAGGGAGGTTGGATATAGTCATAAGATCTTAATTTACATTAAGGAAAAACTGAAAATCAGTAAAAAGTGACACTGAAGTTAGGTATGTGATATTATGCTATTGTACGTTTAAAGACTATACGGCCGCCTCACTGTACCTATTTGAAATCATTGGAGGCTTTAGAATTGAAGTAGATGAAGAGAGCAATCACAGTCTGCAAATCATCACCTTGAACATCAACCCACACCATCATTCTGCTGTTAGTATTCTAATTATTGACTCGAGTACTCAGAACTTGAAGCAATTATGATGGCCTGTACAGCGGCAAAATGAAGTGCTATCCAATTGCACTGAACTGTTAAATGAATATCCACTTGTGCCACCTAATGCAAATTGTGGATAGGAAATACACTGATGAGGTTCTCTTTAAAAAGTATTTCAGTGGGCCATTTACTAACTGCAAACAGGAAAAACTCACAATGGATGACAAAACCCGTCTTTGAAGCAAATGCGAATTAAGAAGAAAGCTTTGCTGATTACAACACAACTATCTTGATAAAACACAACACAGAGTGAGGAACCTGCACTGTGGATACAAGAGAGCAGTCTGGCTGGCCATAGAAAAGCACTCAGATAAGTTTTGGGCAACTATGCTCCATACAAGAAGTCCAGAAACACCACAGTTTCTGAGCAATAATCAATCAGGTAAATACGGGCTGAACCACTATTTATAATGCAAAAATAAGTGAGGAGGGTTGGGCACTACACCTGTACAATCAGTACTTTATCATGCAAAGAGAACCAATTGAAACTGAGATACGTAATCAAGGTAATTGACACTTCATCAAGAGAAACTTCGGAAACCGGGTTGTACAAAGTTACCAACCTCCAGCCAAAGGGATATCCAAACACAGCTGCATCACTGCAAGTGGTATGTTTATGTGATAGTATAAATTACAGGCCAGCCTGAAGAGACAGACAAAAATGACTAGAAGAACAGAGTGAAAATATGTAAGGAAGCCAAGCAGGAAGACAGAACATGCCCAGCACAAAACCTGGTGTGAAAAAGATCACAAATGAGCCACCTAATGGGCAAAAAGTGACAGCAGAGCTAAAAGCGACAAACAGGCATGTATCCGATGGAACCAAACCAGATTCTGAGCAGGCCAGAGTACTCTTTAAACTTGGCAGGCTTAACCCTCTCCATGGAAAAAGTCTTTAATACAAAAACAACACTCCATGCTTGTTTTATTGACTTTAAGTTGCAATTGACGGGGTTCCAAGAGAACTTTTTTGGCAGAAACTTACCAGTACAGGGATCTATATAAAAATTAGGAGAGGCATCCAACCTTTTCACACCAAAACGTGGCTTCTTGTGAAGCTGGGAGATGGCACCAAGCTGTCCAAGAAGATGTGCACCAAGGTCAGCCTAAACCAAGGTGTATTTTAGTCCCAATATTGTTAAGCATCTATATCTCAAGCCTGTTCACACCACATCCTATACACTGACAACCTACTCCTAATATGAGCATGATATCTGTTGGGCTACAAAGGCGTCTGGATGCCCTCCTCTGCTCCACAAAATCTTGTAAATATGAAATCAACTAAAACAAAACAAACATAGTCAACTTTGGTAAAAACTTAGAAACTGGATCATGGAGCGTTGACGGGATCCAACTAGCCATTGAATGAAATTGCAAATACTTAGGGGTGGCTTTTGATTCAAGAGGTACCTGAAGTTTACCCATGGAATTAATGAAAGCCAAGGCTGCCTCCCTGATCTTTGTTTTTTGTACACTTGCAAGATCACTATAGGGCCCCATCTTAAGGCCCTTACAGAACGTCATGGCAGAAAAAAAAAACAATCGAATATGGGTTTGATGTTACTGTTAAAAAGACTGCAAAGCTATCAGATTACTTCATTGCAAATACCTATAGATCAGTCTTCAACTGTCCACATTTTTCCTCACTAGCACAGGTATGATTAGAGTTAGGCCCAACAAAAGAGACCCTGATCACAAAAAGTTATTTTATAAAGATGTGTCATAGATTTAAGTTGGCTAAGGAAAATACACTTGCTGCACATGTTTGGCATGATATAAGGAAGCAGAACTCAATGTCCTCATTTAATCGCTTCTTACATGATGCCCTTATGTCAATCCAAGACACCAATCTATGGACCACATAAGTATCAGCTGGTGAGTTCAAAAGGATACTAAATAAAGCAATAAGATCACTTTCTATGGACTAAAATAAAGCGATACTAGAGAGGCAGGCTCATGCTAGGCAAGTGACAAATTCTTTTAAGCTGTTAAAAATATATCACTACTTTGATCTTGACTACCCATTTTATATTAAGCTCAAGTTTCTGCTCCGTGTAGGAATCCAACCAACTTTGGACCGTCTCCCAACTTAGCTACAAAAATGCTGAGTCCTCAGAATGCAGCCTGTGTGTGTTAGACTTTTCATCCTTGGCATGGTCTCCCTTAACGTTTTGCCTCTGTTTCCCAGGTTGTTGACGTGTGCTGGACTCTGTTTTTGCTGTTTTTGTTACTCTGGGCACTTCTACACTGCTAACCAGTGCTAAAGTGCAAGTGTTCCTATACAAAATGTGTATGTAATTGGTTCATCCATGATTGGCATATTTGATTTACTAGTAAGTCCCTAGTACAGTGCACTACAGTTGCCCAGGGCCTGTAAATCAAATGTTACTAGTGGGCCTGCAGCACTGGTTGTGCCACCCACATCAGTAGCTCTGTAAACATGGCTCAGTCCTGCCACTGCAGTGTTTGTGTGTGCAGTTTTTAACTATGAATTCGAGTTGGCAAGTGTACCCACTTGCCAGGCCTAAACCTTTCCTTTTCCTTTTCTTACATGGCAGACACCCCTAAGGTAGGCCCTAGGTAGCCCCCAGGGCAGGGTGCAGGGTATGGTTAAGGTAGGACATATAGTAATGTGGTTTATATGTCCTGACAGTGAAATACTGCTAAATTAGTTTTTCAATGTTGCAAGGCCTGTCCCTCTCATAGGTTCACATGGGGGCTACCTTTAAATCTGATTAAAGTGTAGATTCCCTTTGGGAGCAGACAGACATGTGGAGTTTGGGGTCTCGGAGCTCAGAAATTAAAAATACATCTGTTAGTAAAGTTGGTTTTAAGATTGTGTGTTTGAAAATGCCACTTTTAGAAAGTGAGTATATTTTCTTGCTTAAACCATTTCTGTGACTGCCTGTTTGTGGATTCTCTGTCTGGGTCAGTTTGACAGTTGGGCTGCTTGCACCTCTCTCTGGATAGTGACACAAAGGGAGCTGGGGTGTCGCCTGCATATCCTGATGAGCCATCTGTGCTAGGAGGGAGGGGAGGAGTGGTCACTCACACCTGAAAGGGCTGTGCCTGCCCTCACACAATGCAGTCTCCAACCCCCTGGTGTGTGTGTGTCTGGGGCCTGGCCTGGGTAAGGCAGGATTTCACAAACAAGTGACACTTTTCTTTAAAGTAAGCCTACTTCAAAGGGCAAAATGGGTATAAGAAGGGCACCCAAAACCGCAGACTTTAGAACACTCCTGGAAATCAAGAGGAACCCCTGTCTGGAGAAGAGCTAAAGAGCTGATGAAGAAGAGCTGCCCTGCCTATGATTATGCTTTGTTCAGCTATCCTGCAGTTGCTACTTCTGCCTGTGCTAAAGGACAAAGACTAGACTTTGTGTGCCTTCCTTCTTGTGAAGAACTCTCCAAGGGCTTGAATTAGAGCTTGCCTACTATTGTTTGAAGTCTCAGGGACAGCAAAGACTTCTCTCTGCTAGCACCTGGAGCCTCTGCTCCTACTCTGCCAAGTGGTACCCATCTAGTTCCGGGGACCCTGAAAGGAGAAGGTGGCAGAACAAGAGTGAGAGATCCCAGCACCGACTGCCGTGCAGGAAAAAGATCGACGCAACTCCGATCCGTGGCTGAAAAATCGATGTACCGCCAGCTTTGCAGCTGAAAAGCTACGCTTGCCTGCAGCGTGACTGAAAGATCGATGCATGCGGGTGGAGAAACGACGCACAGCATCACTGATGGAGGCTGGTGAGACTGCAACCCGCGCTGCGACAGGATTTCCGACGCAAACCTCGCTGGGCGTGTAAAAACAACACAATGCCTGCATGGACCTGAGAGAGCTGTTCAAATTGAATCATCGCTCTCCTGTGGAGAGAAGAAACAACACACATCGACTCGACCGAAGGAGAAATGACGCACGGTCTCGCTTGTGAGTGATATTGACGCATCGCAAACCCTTTTTGACGCACACCCACCCATGCGGGGTTATTTTTGATACACCCAGGTACATTTCCACGCTAATAGCGTTAGCGTTGTGTTTAAAATGACATGAATACTCTTTTTGGTTTTTAATTGATAACTTGTATTGTGATTTTTGTCGTTTTGGTCTTGTTGTGTTTAGATAAATATTTTCTATTTTTCTAAACCTGTGTGGTGTCATTTTGCAGTGTTTTCATTAAGTTACTGTGTGAGTTGGTACAAATACTTTACACCTAGCACTCTGAAGTTAAGCCTGCCTGCCTGCTCGTGCCAAGCTAACAATGGGGTTAGCAGGGGTTAGCTGAGGGTGATTCTCTTTTACCCTGACTAGAGTGAGGGTCCTTGCTTCGACATGGGGTAAACTGACTGCCAACCAAGCCCCCCTTTCTAACAGTGTGGAATTGGAAACAAGACAATAATACTTGTATCCTGCACTTGTTTGGCGATGCTCCCTGAGTGTAGGAAGTTACTACATGGAGCCTTTAAGTTGCTGTGCTTATGTGAAGCAGGCTATTATCGCTTCTCTCTATCTGGACAACGCGCCCCTAAACATTTGGGCAGTAAAGTTCATAGAAATATTCAAAGCTAGATTAAAGTTTGGTGTGAGGGCTGACTGTCATGATGACAGCATAGGCTAATGACCCCTTGTGGGATATTGGACATTACAAAAACCACTGCCACTTTAGTAATCTTACTAAACTTTCGAAATGAGAGGCAGAATATGATATTGCTGTTGGCTAAGGAAGCCACGGAGGGGGATCGTCATTTAGCTCTCTGTTCATGGTTCTACTATGTTATAAGTACAGTCCTTCTACAATATGTATTTTAGTGTCCTCCTATAATTGTAGTGAATAATAGTGAAACATTTTCTTTTCTTTAGTTCATTGTTCAGTTTTATTATTTATTTCCTGTTGTATAAAAGTGTGATGTTTTAATCAACTACGCACTTTAGAAATAAAATTTGAATCTGAATTTACATTCAAAAACCCTAGAAATACTGAAAAAACCAAAGCTTAAAGTGAGGGTATAGTTAGGCAAAAGGGTCAATCATAACCTCATATTTTGAACCCCAAAACATTGAAATTCATTGTTGTAATTTACTGAGCTAGTCACAGAAAAAAACCTAGGTTAAAAGGACTTTATTGTTAGATATGGTAATAAGATCTTAATCTTAATGAGCTCTTACCATACAAATAAAATGGCCCTGGGGAATGCCGTCTTAGGGCCTAATAAGGCTCGGGAGGGGTGGGCACACGCACCCGCCCCTTTTTAAATAAAGGCCCTGGAGGATGGGTCCCTAATGCGGTTTGGGAGTGGAGCCAAGTGCCCCCCTCCCCTTTAAAATACTTAAGACTCTAGGGTATGCGGTTCCAAGGGCCTAATGAGACTTGGGAAGGAGATCCACACAGTCCTCCTCCCCTGGGCCTAATAAAACTTGAGGAGAGGGGGCACGTGGCTCTTTCCATTTTACAATACATGCAGGCCTGGGGCCCCCAGGGTCTAAGGAGGCTCAGGGAAGTTGACCACGCAGTCCTCTTACCCTTTAAAAAAACAGCCCTGGGGGATGCGGTTCTCAGGGCCTAATGAAGGTCAGTGAGGAAGGCTGCATGGCCCCCTCCCTTTAAAATATGTAAGGCAGTGGAGGATGGGGTCCCCAGGGCCTAATGGGTTCAAGGAGGGGGACAAATTAACCCTCTCTCCTTTTTTTATTGGTCTTTTTTATTGGTCTGGGTCTGCATGCCCCCATCACCTTAGCTTTTGGCTCTTTGGGATGGAGCCCTGGGGGCCAAGAATGCTTGGGGAGGGTGGCTGCAGGGCATCCCTCTAATTTTTTATTGTATTTGGTCCCCTTGAGATGTGGTCCCTGGGGCCAAATAAGGTTTGTGGGGGGGCGGCCAACATGCCCATCTCCGCTGTTTAATTGTATTTGGCTCCAGGGGATGGGAGTCCCTGGGTTCAATTAAGGGTGAGGGAGTGGTTTGCATGCACCATCCCTTTAATATATATGTTCTGGCCCCACGGGATGGAGTCCCAGGGGCTTGAATGCCAACTCTACGCTGTGCATGGAAAACGTCATGTGCGTTGTGGAGCTGGCAAACTGGTAGGGTTTTGGCCACAGGGCCCGGTGGCAGGTCAAGCCCTGTGATCCACCCATCCCTGTGCACAGGTGCTGTTGCCAATCCCCTGCTGTGCACAGCTGAACATTGTGTGCACCATGGGGTTGGCCAAATCTCACCATGCATGACTAAAGGTCATGTATGGTGGGTGTTGGCTTAACGTATGGTAATAAAATGTATTTTACACTAAAGAAACCTAGAAATTCACTGAAAAACAAAGGTTAACGTAACTTTCTAGTTAGGCATGATAAAAAGATCTTTTTTTATTTTAAAAAAACCCTTTGACATTCACTGAAAAAAACAAAGGTTAAAGTAACTTTATAGGAAGGTGAATATGTCAGTGACAACATTAACTTTTTAAACTAAAAAAAAACACAAAAATTCAACTGTTATAGTTAGCAGAGTACACATTAATCTCTAAACCAGTATGGCACTAGAGGCCTGAAAGTAAGTATGCAATAGCTCAGAATAATATGAAGCATCATTAATTTAATGCCATCATAGATACAACTCTCTTAAGCATAGCAAGCATGTGTTATGGTCAACATTGACCCTATACCATACATTTCACGGTTAGCCTAGTTCACATTAACAATCAACCACTGATATATGGGAGACCCTCTTTGCACACTGTGTTCACTATATATACAACTGTTCCGAGAAAACCAAGTTCCTCAAGATACTCAAAATACGTTCCAAAATTAATGGCTTACTATAGATATGTTTTATCTGTATCAAACCCTTCACAGTCACCGAACCTACATTGTGAAAGGAAGTTGATGTGAGTAGAAAAGTGGGTACTGTAAACACTGGATCATGAGAAATACTCCACAGAGTATTAGAAAGTGTCTACCAAGGAAAGTGTACTCTCAATGCAACACTCGTCAAAAAATACACTATTTGCTTAGAATAACCAAGATCTGAAGGTGTTAGCGTTCATACTACCTCCAGCCTTCATACTGTGGTGAAAACTCTATGGACAGCCCATCTGAAGCAAAAGAAGCACAGGTACATACATTTCTCTGTTATATAAAAATTGTCATGCTGAGACAATTCTGTCTATCTACTATGTAGATTATTTGCTTTTTGGAAGTTTTGCTGAGTACAAGTCATCAACTGTTGCCAGCACACAGACGTACTGTTCAATACAAAGATTCATAACATGCACAATGCCTCTACACAGCTAAGATGAATTAGGAGCACATGTGTTTTGCAAACCCTTATACCCATTAGATGGACATAGGGTGTACAAAAGTAAGTAGAGAAGTAATACCGTAGTAACCCACCACTATTTAAACTATAAACTATAAAATAAACTAGCACACTTGGATGATGTCATCAGTGAAGTTATCAATGATGCCATCAATGGTGTCATTTGGAATTCATCAATGATGGCATGAATGATGTCATAGAACATCATGAGAGATGTCATATGTTAGGTCACAGGAGTGCATGGTGCGGGCGCAATTTACAGATAGCTCTGGTAACTATGACTGGCGAATTCCTCTGTGTTTTCAGCTCAAAACATAAATATTGTGGTGGGCCCCTGGGCTCTGGAGAAGGTCGTACGGGCCTCCACCAGTACAAATAAACTTTTTGACACATGCACCCCCTTCCTTTTTTAACCCCCCAATGCCCTTGATACCTGGCCCACCCAGGAGAAAAATAAAGAAAAAGGTCGGAAGATCACCCCATTGTGTAAAAGAAATCCCAAAAATCTGCAGATCCACTGATTTTTCAATTTTTTTTTTTTTAAACGCTTTTTAGACCTGGCAAGGTCCATAAGGGACCCTTAGACAAAGACTAGGGGCGGACCCATCCCTGGCACCTTTTCTTTTTTTTATTTATTGTGGGACTCAGCTGAAGCTGAGTACTGTTAGACCTGACATGCCTTAGGGTGGTCACCCCTAACTTTTTGCCTGCCTCCCTCCACTTTTTGGACCCTGTTTTACTGGCTTTTAGACTCTGCGCACTTTACCACTGCTAACCAGTGCTAAAGTGCATATGCTCTCTCCTTTTTTAAACATGGTAACTTTGGATCATACCTGATTGGGGTATTTAATTTACTTATAAGTCCCTAGTAATGTGCACTACATGTGCCTAGGGCATGTAGATTAAATGCTACTAGTGGACCTGCAGCACTGGTTGTGCCACCCACTTAAGTAGCCCCCTTAACCTTTTCTCAGGCTTGCCATTGCAAGGCCTGTGTGTGCAGTTTCACTGCCACTTCGACTTGGCATTTAAAAGTACTTGCCAAGCCTAGAACTCCCCTTTTTCTACATATAAGTCACCCCTAATGTGTGCCCTAGGTAACCCCTACAGCAGGGTGCTGTGTAGGTAAAAGGCAGGACATGTACCTGTGTAGTTATATGTCCTGGTAGTGTAAAACTCCTAAATTCGTTTTTACACTACTGTGAGGCCTGCTCCCTTCATAGGCTAACATTGGGGCTGCCCTCATACATTGTTGAAGTGGCAGCTGCTGATCTGAAAGGAGCAGGAAGGTCATATTTAGTATGGCCAGAATGGTAATACAAAATCCTGCTGACTGGTGAAGTCGGATTTAATATTATTATTCTAGAAATGGCACTTAAATCTTTCTGTGCCTTACAATCCACGCCTGGCTGGGCTTGGTTGACAGCTCCTTGTGCATTCACTCAGACACACCCCAAACACAGGGTACTGAGCCTCACTTGCATACATCTGCATTTTGAATGGGTCTTCCTGGGCTGGGAGGGTGGAGGGCCTGCTCTCACACAAAGGACTGCCACACCCCCTACTGGGACCCTGGCCGACAGGATTGAACTGAAAGGGGACCTGATGCACTTCTTAGCCACTCTTTGAAGTCTCCCCCACTTCAAAGGCACATTTGGGTATAAAACAGGGCCTCTGCCCTACCTCATCAGACACTTGCTGGAGAAGAAACCTGAACCAGAAACTACATCCTGACAAGAAGAACTGCCTGGCTGCTCAAAGGACTCACCTGTCTGCTTTCTACAAAGGACTGCTGCCTTGCTGTTGGCCTGCTGCCTTGCTGAACTCTTGCCTGGCTGTGAAAGTGCTCTCCAAGGGCTTGGATAGAGCTTGCCTCCTGTTCCCTGAAGTCTCAGGACCAAAAAGACTTCTCTTTTTCACTTGGATGCTCCGTGCGCCGAAATTTTCGACGCACATCTTGTTCCGCGGCGAGAAAAATGCCGCACACTGACGCTGATCAACGCGATGCCTTCGGGACGACCGGAACTTCGACGCACGGCCTCGCAAGGACAACGCCGCCTGACCTCCAGAGGAGAAATCAGCGCGACGCCTGCCGTGAGAGCGAAACTTCGACGCGCAGCCCCGCAGAACGATGCGCAGCCAGAAAACAAGCAGGAGAATCCACGCACAGACCCGGGACATCTGGTAATCCCCGCGATCCACAGAAAGAGACTGTCCGCGCGCCGGAAAACGACGCACAACTGCCCCGCGTGAAAAATAACGACGCAAGTCCGTGTGTGCTGGGGAGAAATCGACGCACACACCATTTTTCCACGTATCTCTTCTTCTGTGGCCCTCTGAGGAGATTTTCCACTCCAAACCAGGTACTTTGTGCTTGAAAGAGACTTTGGGGGTGATTTTAACCTTGGCGGACGGCGGAGGCCGTCAGCCAAGGTACCGCCGCCAAATGACCGCTCCGCGGTCAAAAGACCGCGGCGGCCATTCAAACATTTCCTCTGGGCCGGCGGGCGCTCTCCAAAAGAGCGCCTGCCGGCCCAGAGGAAATGCCCCTGCAACGAGGGCGCCGGCTCAGAATTGAGCCGGCGTAGTTGCAGGGGTGCGACGGGTGCAGTTTGCACCCGTCGCGTATTTCAGTGTCTGCATTGCAGACACTGAAATACACAGTGGGGCCCTCTTACGGGGGCCCCTGCAGTGCCCATGCCATTGGCATGGGCACTGCAGGGGCCCCCAGGGGCCCCGCGGCACCCCCTACCGCCATCCTGTTACAGGATGGCGGTAGGGGGTGTCAGAATCCCGCTCCGCCGCCATGGAGGATTCCCCCGAGCAGCGGGAAGTCGGCGGGAGACCGCCGACTTTCCGCTTCTGACCGCGGCTGAACCGCCGCGGTCAGAATGCTCGTGGGAGCACCGCCAGCCTGTTGGCGGTGCTCCCGTGGTCGGTGGCCCTGGCGGCCACCGGCCGCCAGGGTCAGAATGACCCCCTTTGCTTGCTTTTTAAAGACTTAAGACACTATATATCACTTTTTAGTGATATCTCTACAAATTCACTTTGCAACTTTATTCGTTTTGACCTACAAATATCCTGATAAATATTATATATTTTTCTAAACACAGTGTGGTGTATTTTTGTGGTGCTATATGGTGGTATTGTATGATTTATTGCACAAATACTTTACACATTGCCTTCTACGTTAAGCCTGACTGCTCGTGCCAAGCTACCAGAGGGTGGGCGCAGGCTAATTTTTGATTGTGTGTGACTTACCTGACTAGAGTGAGGGTTCTTGCTTGGACAGAGGGTAACCTGACTGCCAACCAAAAACCCCATTTCTAACAAGTACCAAAATAGCTGCCAACGCTTTATTGTTGAAGCGTTGGCAGCCTGATCATATATCAGCGTGGGGACAATTGGATAGCAGAGGATCCGGGCTCTAGATATCTATACTGTTTAAACTCTAATATCTCAATAACTACTGAATAGATCTACACCAAAACACAAAAAGCACACTTTTTGGACAAAGAGCTAGGTTTCTGCCAAATTTGGTGTAATTCCTTCCAGCGGTTCAAGCTGTAGTCATGTTCAAAATCTCAGTGGGAAAATGCATAGGGAAAACAAGTTTTGGGACCCCCTTTTTCTCAGCCCCCGTTGACGGATCATCCCGAAACCTTCAAGAGAGCAACTAAACCCACTGAAGTATAAGTTTTGAAATGCCACCTTCCCAGAAAAAGATTATGAAGGGGGTGTGTCATGGACCCCCATCCACAGGGACCACCACCTCCCAGGGGCTAATTTAAACATTGGATCGGGCCACGTCGCCCCCCCACATGGAGCCAATAATGGCCCTGGGGACTGCCACCCACCAGGGCCGGCTCCTGCTATGTCCTGCGGTGCCCACCCCCAGGACATAGCTGTTTGCTTTGACTTGGCAGGAGTTTTGACAGCTCCCACCAAGTCAGAGCAAACATGCTGCTTCCAGAAGGCGAGAGCTGTCAAGGTGCTCTTGCCAACTGGAAGCAGAGGTTTTGTCTCTTTCTAAACCTGCAGACAAGTGGGCAGGGAAAGAAATGAAACTATTGGTCTTCACACAGGGAGCTGCATGTTTAGCAGCTCTCTAAGGGGCATATTTATACTCCGTTTGCGCCGAATTTGCGTCGTTTTTTTTCGGCGCAAATTCGACGCAAAACTAACTCCATATTTATACTTTGGCGTTAGACGCGTCTAGCGCCAAAGTTTATGGAGTTAGTGTCATTTTTTTGCGTGAACACCTTCCTTGCGTTAATGATATGCAAGCTAGGCGTTCCCGTCTTAAAAAATGACTCCGATGCTATTGCGTCGGATTTATACTCCCGTGCAAAAATGACACCCGGGAGTGGGCGGGTCTAAAAAACCCACATTTGCGCCGGATTTTAGCGCCTGTGTCAGGGCAGGTGTTAAGAGACCTGTGGGCTCAGAATGAGCCCAGAGGTGCCCTCCCATGCCCCCAGGGACACCCCCTGCCACCCTTGCCCACCCCAGGAGGACACCCAAGGATGGAGGGACCCACCCCAGGGACATTAAGGTAAGTCCAGGTAAGTTTAAAAAAAAAAAAAAAATTGTGGCGTAGGGGGGCCTGATTTGTGCCCCCCTACATGCCACTATGCCCAATGACCATGCCCAGGGGACAGAAGTCCCCTGGGCATGGCCATTGGGCAAGGGGGCATGACTCCTGTCTTTGCTAAGACAGGAGTCATTTCAATGGGGGATGGGCGTCGTAAAAAAATGGCGCAAATCGGGTTAAGACGTTTTTTTTGCCTCAGCCTGACTTGCCCCATTTTTAGATGCCCAAACGCCATTTTTCCCTACGCCGGCGCTGCCTGGTGTACGTGTTTTTTTTTCACGCGCACCAGGCAGCGCCGGTCGGCTAACGCCGGCTAACGCCATTCAATAAATACGGCGCCCGCATGGCGCTTCAGAATGGCGTTAGCCAGCGCTAATTTTTTTGGCGCAAAACTGCGTTAGCGCAGTTTTGCATCAAAAAGTATAAATATGGGCCTAAGTGCAAGAGCAATGCCGGCTCCAGCAGGAGGTAGGGAGCTGGCTGGGACCGCGTGGGCCTTGAGGCTCCCCCAACAGTCCCATTGCACACTGGGTGCCCTGATAGGCATCAGGAACATTGGCAGGCCCTAGGGGATGGCGTCCCTGGGCCCGAAATCAGCCTGGAGAGGGGGGCTCCCATCTCTACAGTATGCGAATATTTAAGAGGTATACTGAAATGTAATCAATTTTTACTTGAAAAATATATTTTCCTTTTCAATTTGTCCTACAATATGTCATTCATCAGAGTCTCAAAAAACGTTCTGGATTTTTACAGGAAGATGGCTGCAAGGCTTGGCCACAGGCCAGGCCTTTGGGACATCCTCTGCTGTGCACAGCCTGTGCACCGTGGGTTTTGGTGGTTATATGGGGTTGCCGGTATTGTTTGGATTAACATAAAGTAATTAAAATTACTTTATATTAAAAAAACATAGAAATTCACTCAAAAAAACAAAGGTTACTGGGACTTCATAGTTAGGAAATATATTTTGAAAAACCCTAGAAATTCACTTTTAAAAAAACAAAGGCTACGGGGACGTTATAGTTAGGTTCTGAATTTACTCGCACAAAACCATAGAAATTCAGCAGTTAATAGAGTTATTTCAAGTAACTATAACTTGGGGCCTAACTTGTGCCCTCAACATGCACTGCTAGTTACCCAAGATATTACAGCACTCATGACAACTTTTATAACATCAATAAAAATATTAATGAAATATTAGAAGTTAAATTATTGAAGAAAAACTGTGCATTGTGGGGGGGGCGCAAGTTATAGTTACCTTAGGTCCAGAGTTATAGTTACTTGAAACAACTCTAACTATAACTGCTGAATTTTTATGGTCTTGTGTGAGTAAATTCAGAACCAAACTATAATGTCCCTGTAAACTCTGTTGTTTGAAAGAATATATATATATATATATATATATATATATATATGCTCGAAGCTCTGCTTAGAAGCCGTAGCCATTGCTATTAAAAATCGGCATGCCAAAAACTAAAGTTGTGCAGTTCTAAATGCACTTTATGCCTCCTTAATCCAGTACCAGACACTTCCTTTGTGATGTTTTTTCCTTCTTTCTCATCTTCCATCTTTTGATTTGTTTTTTCCCCTCTCTTGCCCTCCTTCAAAGTATGACGTTTTTCATTATTTTCCTTTTACAGTTCCCCATTCATTTCTTTGCTTCTCCTCTTTTTATTTGAATATTTCTTAAGAAGATACTCTACAGCTCTGCAGGCAATGCTAATGGGTTATTTGCTTGGTGCTCATTTCATCTGCAATGTACTGCATCTCAGTTGGCAACTTCTTGTAAATGCTATTCTCCGTAGTGTATCATTGTTTTATCATACCGAGATGGCCAACATGTTGGTTCTAAATGTGGTGGCCGTGCTGCAGCTTTAATGGACTAATAACAATACCTCTGCTATGCTTAATTTTGTTACTGCAGACATATGTTCACAATGTTTACAAGGCAGAATATTTTCTACTTATATCATTTTAATTTATCTTGTATATGTTGTTGATTTTTGGGGTGTTTTATTGCAGTTGTGCCAGACAGTGAACACAGGAATGAGTCAGTGGATGACTGACTAGAAGCATGAGTGCAAAGATGAGTGACAGTGTATATAAGATGATTTATCGAGTGCTATAACCCAATAATGGCACAAAAGACACTTTCGTTTATAAGGCAGACCTATTGGTGTTGTCAATGCTTGTTTACATCTTAGGCTGACGAGTGGATTTAACAATATCAGTCCTTATTTATAGAAAATAACCAGACGGATGTTCCCTTTTAACTGTCGTACGTTTTTGTTTTTTTACAATTTCACTGGGCACAGATGGGTGGACACAGACGCACAAATCACAAATAGGTAATGTAGTCCTGAGAAGTATAATCTGCGTACAGCTGTGTCAGCTGTAATACCAGTAACTAGGAGAGAATGCACTGTGAGATGTCATGATAAAGTTCCCAAACATGTTATTACCAGTTATTCAGTACACGAAGAGCAGATTTTTGGAAGCAATTGCGTGTATCACAGCTGCTATTCACAGCAGTGATGTGCTGCTGAATGTCTAGATTGCATTCGAACCAACAAGTCATCAAGTGAAGAGGAACTGTCGGCAGAACACATGGAGCCAGAGAGCAATTGGCGGGGCTCACCAGTAGGAAACAGAGGGGAGAAGTCCAAGAGTAACAGCAACAGCTTTCGTGCATGAATGAAAGCATGAAAGAAGCTGCATGCCGATATCATTACAATGTCCCCAAGCGAACTGGTCCTGCATCTGATGCCTCGGCCAAGAAGCTAAAGAAGCTGGCAAACTGTCCCAATTTCTGAAGCATCAAGCCTGTACCCTTACTCTATGCGGGCATGTAAAAACCGAGTGAGGCAACAAATCATTGTCCAGTTTTAAATCCCGAAACCTGTTCTCTGGTATAGGTTTGTCTTTATATTTGACGCTAGTAATGTCTGTTTTCCTAAACACACTTAGGGGCAGATTTATGAAAAGTGGCGCTGCACACCATGGCGGTAGTTAGGGTGACTAGCGCCATAATGTTTTACGCTAGTCCGGCACTTTGCAAGAATTGCGTCAAAAATAATGACGCAAATCCTGCAAAGCACCCAGACGCCCATTGTAAACAATGGTGTGCCTCTATTTAACACCTGCACTTAGCAGGAGATAGAAAAGGCCGATACAAATGGTGCAAAGGAATCTTAGAGATTCCTTTGCACCATTTTAACAGCCCCCCCTAGCAGCGGAACAACCCCCCTTGCATACATTATGCCTGGCACAGGCATAATGTGGCGCACAGGCTTACAAAGTGGCGCAGTGCAAGAATTGCACCACTTTGTAAATAAGGTGTGGAGTTTTTAGCCAAGTTTGGGCACATTTGCGTAAAAAACAATATGCAGAGGTAGTGCAAGGAGGCTCTAGGGGCTCTTAAATATGTCTCTTATTGTCATATTCCTGTGTGTTGTTTTGTTTTGTGAACGGTTTAATTGTTTTTTATCTGCAGTTCTTTGTCCATTGTTTGTCCTAGCGCCTGCCTTGTGCAGTCCCTTTCTAGCAGCAACCATGCTGCTGGAATAGCTGCTTCTATAGGTGATTGAGTCTAGACAAGTGAGCAAAGGCTCAGTCTATGGAGCAGGCAGAGGAGTTTGGTGGAGAGGGCAGTAGGGGGAGGGTGGCAAATGAAGCAGCACTTGCTGTTATTTAGTTATTTAAATACCTGGCTGATGACTGTGAGGCTCATTCTCAAATTCTTTCTATGATTCCAACTTCACATGTTGCTTTGTACAGATGCCCCCTTATGTAATTGTCCATTTGTGTCTGAGAGTGATTGCTCCCTCATGTAGTCAAAGCGCCAAGCAGATATATGAAAAACACCATGGAGCTTCCAGGGCATGTTTCATGTAAATGCTTCATGTGGTCACTATGTGACTATTTAGTGGCTGATGTGATAGCCCCACCATTGCTGAGCTGCTGGATCTCAGGTTCTGAGCATGTTCCCAAAACAGTCTTGGGTGAATTTGGCAATGCTATCTTCAAGCATCAATTCACTGTGATCTCATTTGTGAATAAGCAACGTCCTTCAGTACTGCACAGGTGAACGGTGGACAAATTGAGATCCACAGAAAAGCGAGCCCTTTCCGGGTAGATAGCACTACCATTTTTAACATGTACAATATCAGATATTTCATGATCCTGTTCTCTCAGTGATTAGTTTTGGCATGTACAATATCAGATATTTCACGATCCTGCTCTCTCAGTGATTAGTTTTGGCATGTACAATATCAGATATTTCATGATCCTGTTCTCAGTGATTAGTTTTGGCATGTATAATATCAGATATTTCATGATCCTGTTCTCAGTGATTAGTTTTGGCGTGCACAATATCAGATATTTCATGATCCTGTTCTCTCAGTGATTAGTTTTGGCATGTGCAATATCAGATATTTCATGATCCTGTTCTCAGTGATTAGTTTTGGCATGTACAGTATCAGATATTTCATGATCCTGTTCTCAGCGATTAGTTTTGGCATGTATAATATCACATATTTCATGATCCTGTTCTCTCAGTGATTAGTTTTGGCATGTACAGTATCAGATATTTCATGATCCTGTTCTCAGTGATTAGTTTTGGCGTGTACAATATCAGATATTTCATGATCCTGTTTTCTCAGTGAATAGTTTTGGCATGTACAATATCAGATATTTCATGATCCTGTTCTCAGTGATTAGTTTTGGCATGTATAATATCAGATATTTCATGATCCTGTTCTCAGTGATTAGTTTTGGCGTGCACAATATCAGATATTTCATGATCCTGTTCTCAGTGATTAGTTTTGGCGTGTACAATATCAGATATTTCATGATCCTGTTCTCTCAGTGATTAGTTTTGGCATGTGCAATATCAGATATTTCATGATCCTGTTCTCAGTGATTAGTTTTGGCATGTATAATATCAGATATTTCATGATCCTGTTCTCAGTGATTAGTTTTGGCGTGCACAATATCAGATATTTCATGATCCTGTTCTCAGTGATTAGTTTTGGCGTGTACAATATCAGATATTTCATGATCCTGTTCTCTCAGTGATTAGTTTTGGCATGTGCAATATCAGATATTTCATGATCCTGTTCTCAGTGATTAGTTTTGGCATGTATAATATCACATATTTCATGATCCTGTTCTCAGTGATTAGTTTTGGCGTGTACAATATCAGATATTTCCTGATCCTGTTCTCTCAGTGATTAGTTTTGGCGTGTACAATGTCAGATATTTCATGATCCTGTTCTCTCAGTGATTAGTTTTGGCGTGTACAATATCAGATATTTCATGATCCTGTTCTCTCAGTGATTAGTTTTGGCATGTACAGTATCAGATATTTCATGTTCCTGTTCTCAGTGATTAGTTTTGACATGTATAATATCAGATATTTCATGATCCTGTTCTCAGTGATTAGTTTTGGCATGTATAATATCAGATATTTCATGATCCTGTTCTCAGTGATTAGTTTTGGCGTGCACAATATCAGATATTTCATGATCCTGTTCTCAGTGATTAGTTTTGGCGTGCACAATATCAGATATTTCATGATCCTGTTCTCTCAGTGATTAGTTTTGGCATGTGCAATATCAGATATTTCATGATCCTGTTCTCAGTGATTAGTTTTGGCATGTATAATATCAGATATTTCATGATCCTGTTCTCAGTGATTAGTTTTGGCGTGTACAATATCAGATACTTCCTGATCCTGTTCTCTCAGTGATTAGTTTTGGCGTGTACAATGTCAGATATTTCATGATCCTGTTCTCTCAGTGATTAGTTTTGGCATGTGCAATATCAGATATTTCATGATCCTGTTCTCAGTGATTAGTTTTGGCATGTATAATATCACATATTTCATGATCCTGTTCTCAGTGATTAGTTTTGGCGTGTACAATATCAGATACTTCCTGATCCTGTTCTCTCAGTGATTAGTTTTGGCGTGTACAATGTCAGATATTTCATGATCCTGTTCTCTCAGTGATTAGTTTTGGCGTGTACAATATCAGATATTTCATGATCCTGTTCTCTCAGTGATTAGTTTTGGCATGTACAGTATCAGATATTTCATGTTCCTGTTCTCAGTGATTAGTTTTGACATGTATAATATCAGATATTTCATGATCCTGTTCTCTCAGTGATTAGTTTTGGTGGTCTCCATTTTATGCATGAGAATTTATAATACAGGTTATCCAGGGTTCTCTGGGTTATTATCCATGACATTCACAAACTGAGAAAATGTATTCTTTCCTGGATTATGACTAACAGTTTTTGAATTTAAGAACAGTAGCTTCTAGTAAAACTGCATTTAAAACCATTCACCAATAAAACAGGAATAACTGGAGGGTAAATGTGTGAAAGAAGGATCAATATCAAATATTTATAAAGAATACTCTTTGTAACCGATAGCCAGTGAAGAGTCATGATGTATGGCATTACATATGTTCTGAACAGAAGTTTTAGAATGAACAGGGCGGCCGCATTCTGAACAAGTTGCAGTCTCTTGAGCAAGTAATCTGCAATGCCTAGGTAGACAGTAGGTAGACAACATTGGCATAGTTCAGCCTAGATGTGATTAAGGCATGGACAACTGTTTTCCAAGTATCCAACGGAAGAAAGAGCAAAAAATTCTTGAAGCAAGCCAAGGCAGGTTCCCACTGTGGACTACACTTGCAACTTAAAGGATAACCGACTATCACACTAGATCTGAAGATTTGTAAGAACTGTCAAAGGAGTAGATGGGGAAGGAGCTTTATCAGGCCAATGGGGTTGAATGGCACCAAATAGAAATACCTCCTCCTTCTCCCTGTGACGCGTCAAATGGTTAAGAAGCATCCATTCAAAGATGCCCGAGAGACATGACTTAAGAGTGTCACAACCTACTTTCACCCCCTTAGTAAAGGAGTCGAAGCTGCATGTCATTGGCATTGGAGATCACCTCAGCACCAAATGACTTCACCAGGTTCACCAGCAGCGCCATATAAACATTGAAAAGTGCAGGGCTCAAAGCGAAGCCCCGAGGAACACCCAACGACAGAGACTTCAAGTCTGAGGAGAAAGGGGCTGCCACACAAATTGACCTCTGTTCTCAAGGAAAGAATTAATCAATCCAATCCAAAACCAGCTCCCCCATTCCAATGGGCTGCAAGCTTTGAAGAAGCAAAGAATGTGACAGCCCCCCCGCAGTCCAATGAACATTTTATAAATTCAGATAAGCCCAGTAAACCAGTTTTGGTGGTATACTTAGGGTGAAAACCAGACTGACTAGAGTGCAGCAGTTTATTAGATTCCCAAAAATCCGAAAGTTTCTTATTTATGTTTCTCCAAGCAGTTACTGGCAGTAAAGATATTAGTTTAAAGTTATCCAAGACTCTAGAATCAGCAGAAGGGTTTTTTTAGAGGAAGGAGCAGTTTGGCCAGTTTCCATCCTCAAGGAACTGAGGCAGTGGATAATGAAGCATTTAACAATATATTCAAGATAGGATTAATCACATCCACTGCCATAATAATCAGACTGGAGGTGCACGGGTTGGCAGGCGAACCTGACTGACAAATAGTGGCCTTGGAATTGGCTAGCGCAATGGGACTAAATTGAAGCAAAGAACTCTGTTTATTCTCAGAAACCGGAAAGCGTGTTTAATCTTTATGAGAGATTAAATACTCAGATGTGTAAATTTGCAAATAATGTTCTTGATAGTGCACTATTGAAGAATCCCCATCCCTCAAAGTAATATTACTAGAAGTACTCTGTACAGGCTAAACTATTGACTTTGTGTGAAGTCTTTGGCTGCATTCACGGGTGATTTGCTGCACTTTACAAATTCTGGATTATTATTTTATTATAATCTAAATGAAAGCAAGAACGATTCGAAGCCTAGTGTTTAACACTTGCTAATTCGTGGTTCACCTTATTCTCCAATTTGACAGGATATATTGGAATCAGTCTTCTTCTAAATATGTGTCCTCTGTGGCCTAGTCCAATGCAGCATTCAAATCACTGGTAGGACTACTTTATGTTTCGATTTCAACTTATGCTCTTTGAATTAAATGATTTAATTAGTTTGTCTTATGCTGGGGTTTAATTCCCTTCCCTTGTGGGGGGAGTTGGTTATCTAAATGAAATTAAAATATGATTTGCTTTGGGTTAGGGTGCTTGCATGTCCACCTCCCTCCAGGTCATTATGGACATTTTTTCCAGTCCTTGGCTTTTATATCATAGCCCCATTACAGGTGATGAAGTCTCATTTTGGTTTTATTTAAGTAATTGAACTACCACTCCTGAAATCAATTATTTGCAGGCGAAAAGTTCACTCTACTTTACGTTTTTTGATTAATTTTTCATAGAAAAACGTATGTACAAATATTTCTTGTACAATAACAACACTTGATAAAAGCAGATAAAACAACAGAGTCAGCTGGTGTTCGTTGCACATCCAGCTCCTCACTCTGACAGACTTTGATATACAAACATTGGCCAACCTACTAGGTCATGCTTTACTTTCCTGCCAGCTATTTTCATAAAGCAAAATATTTATTAATAATAATAACAAAACAAAGAGAAGCTGTGGAGCACAGGGCAGACCTGTTGGTTTTGCCAGTGCTTGTTTTGCAATGATGCTAATCTGATATGCCTTTGGCACTTTACTTCAATACAAAGGCCACTTCGCCCTTCCTATTTTATAGGCAGAATGCCTTCATAGGGCAATTAATACCCGCGTCATCTTCTCCACCCCACTTCATGTGCGTCTGTCTGTGTTGTGTGTCTTGCGTGTGAAATCTGGGTCATCTGTGTTTTTCTCAGTCTGTGTAATCAGCCGCGGCTGCCTGTGGCTTTTCTGGCAAAGCTACAAGTCTATAATTATGTTGGGGACGCCTGTTGGTTTCGGATTGTTTCACCTGCCTGTTTACGGCTTGTTATTGAACTTGCTCGAAATTTTTCACATACCACTCGGATCCGAGCTGAGTGCATTCATTAGAGGGTAACTCTCCGGAGTTTCCAGAAATGATCTTAGCTCAATAAGAAGCCAAACCAACACAGCAACAATTGACAATGAGAACTTGCACTGTTGATAATGAGAACTTCGAGCACTCTAGCCAGGGGCGAAGCTGTGGGAGGGGTGGGGAGGTGGTTGGGCAGGTGGGTAGGGTGTTACACCCCTCTAAAAATGTATTCTGTTGGAAATAATTGGGTACAAGTGCTTTCATTCCAGTAACAGTGAAGTATCTGTCAATTCCACCTGTAATTTTTACTCGCTCACGCTGAGAAAACACTCACAGTCTCTCTTCTCTGTGCTTCGGAGGCCTTAAAAATGTTGATTAGTTTGAAAAATATGGCATTATAAGCAGGCGGGGCTCCTCCGCTAGGGCAGAGGAGCACCCACTGCCAGCAGCAGCAGCTGCAAACCTTTTACTACAAAACGATAATAAACCATGTTCATTATCGTTTTGTAGTAAAAAGAGTGGGGCCACTGGCTGTGACGAGCACTGAGGGGGAGTGCACTGCACTACCCCTCATTGTACATGTACGTTTGCCCGGCTGTCTCGGGCTGGCCAAACACCCATGTGCACTGGGCTCTCTCCAGCCAGGCACTGTGTTGATGGTGTGTTTAGAGCAGGCACAGGCTCCCAGTCTGCCTGGGAGCGCCTTGGCTGTGTGCTCCCAACCAATCCTCACGTTGCTCTGAGCAGCATCAGGATTGGTCGCCGGGCAGGCTGGGAGCCTGTGCCTGCAGCAGAGGAGCAGTGGGGTGGTGGCGGCGGCAGTTATGATACAGGTAAGTGTTTTTTTTTTATTAATTCCACCCCACACGCCGCCCTGCCCTTACAAAGCACCACGAGCCACTCCTGGTTATAAGTACTCCTCACAATCCGTACTCCTCTCTCGTTCTACCAGAGGTGTAACAAAGGTCCCCGCAGTGCTCGGGGACCCGAAGCTCCAGTGGAGCCACTCAGCACAGCTCCTTGCCCCACTTCATGTTACATGCAGGAGGGGGTCCTTCCTGCGTTTCTACTGACCCTTAAGCCCCCAGATGTTCTGCTTTTCATATTTCATATAATGTGTTTCAACATGAGGATTGTTGGGAAAGCTGTAACGCCCCCAACCCCCACCAATCATACTGACCAAGCTACACCCCTGACTGTAACATCTAGTGCAAAGAAAGCAGTGAGTTTCTGTGGATTCCAGGAACCCACAGAGAACTACTTCTGTGGGTTCCTGGAGTCCAATAGTCGAATTACATCAATGCACCCAGAAATGTCGATTTCATTTAGGAAATATTGAAAAACAGGAAGTGCGTATAATACGCGCATAAGAAATTAGCATCTCTCACCAATGTACAAGATGAAAAGACTATGACGACTGTATATTTTTGCAGACAATTTCTCAGCAGGTTCACACTGTGCTCATGTAGATGTGTCCCTGAAGCTCAAGTCTCTGGCTGCTTAGATAAATAAATAATGAGATTATGCTTTGGAGGGTGCTAGCAGCGCCATGCAGAGCTTGACAAAAACCCAAACACAAGTAAACAAAAGCAAGCGATTAAAATATATAAAATTATATTATTAATATATAATTTATAAACCGAGCGAACCGGTTTGTATATCAGCAAGCCTTCGTTCCATTATAAAGAAATGCCTCTGTCTTTTCTGGTACAGAGTTAATTTATGCATTATTTTTAATTATAAACATCTTCATCTATTTGTTTTTTCTCAGATGCACGGATTAGCTATTTGTGCATTTCAAAGGAGGCCAAACAACAGAGAACAGGAATTGGCTAAGAAAGTAATGCTCTATTAAAGGGGCTCTGTATGAACCGACCTAGGGGCATATTTACAAACCCCTTGTGTCTCCTTTAGCCACATTAGCAGAATTTTTTTAATGATAATGTGGAGTTAGGTCAGCCTTTTTGATGCTTGCATTGTGCCACTTTGTAAACCCCTGTGCCACCTTATGCCTGTGCCAGGAATAATGTATGCAAGTGAGTGCGTCCTGGCGTTGCGAGGCCCTAAAAATGACATAGTAAAGTCTACAAGATTTCACTGGGCCATTTTGTGCGTTATTTTTAACCCCTGCCCAAGGCAGGCGTCAAAATTACGCACCCATGCTAGTCTATGGGTCTCCCTTTACTTTGCAGTATTAGTGGCATAATTTTTGCCATTAATCCTGCAAAGCACCACAGTAGCATCAACATTGTTGATGCTATTGTTCTAACGTGCGGCATGGTGAGCAGTATTGTAAATACGGTGCACACATGGTGTCGTTAGAGTGGTGCAGGGCAACACAAGACAAGTGGTGCATCAGGTGGCGTCACTTTCTTGTAAATATGCCCCTTAAAGCTGAAGCATGCAGATCCTTGTTCTCACTGATTTGTGGACTAACTCCATTGGTGCTGCACAGGAACCTGCTGTCTAGTGACACTGCAAAGTGGTCTGCTTTTGCCTACATATTATTGGACTGATGAGAGGGTGTGTTACAAATCAATAAAAGAATAGTCATGCCACTACAGTAAAGAAGTTTGCAGAAACGTTCCAATATTTGCCTATTATATTGTGCTACAATTTGAGCACCTTTTCAACACTACTAAAGCACAACACAGAAGAATGCATGGCACTAAAGAATGCATATATGTTCATGTAGTGCAGTATTCTAAAAAACTGGTACGAGCAGTGACATTATGCGCCCACTTTGAAATCAAGTTGTGAACTGAAAATAACTCATGAAGAATCGAAGTGGTCAGTGATTCTTTTGTGTAATGAAATAAATAGGTAGATCATCTATAGATGTGGTAAAATCAGTTACATTGCTTTCGTTTGGATTCTGGACGGTACAAAAAACAGACAACTTAGTTACCGGGAATACACATACCATAGGTCGCAAATCCTTAAAATATCCTCATTTACTCTGCCACAGAACCAACATCTACGAACGCCTAGGAGCGCTTGAAGGTCCTCCACTTCACTAAAAAGGCCATAATCCCACCGACTAACTGGAGCACAAGTTTCCAAAGTTTAGGTGAAGCTCTACATCAGGTCCTGCTTTTCAGGTCCCAGGATGCACCATGCAGCTTAGTTGCACAAATTCACACCCAGGCGACCTTCAAATTCCCTGCTTGAAAAACAAAAGTCGAAAGCTCTGCTAATACGGGCCTAATCTGATGTGGGCATGTACAAATTGGGTTAAAAACTGGCACGTAACTTTCACAACCGTACGCCTATCCGGACGATCCCTAGGAACAAAATGTGTGCCAAGGAAGCCTACAATAGAAGCATGCAGTAAACTTTGATAATCCAGGAGCTAACTTGGCCTGTGGCAACAATTTATAAACAGATGATGATTTAGCTGTCAGGCTGCGCGTGATCTATGCAGCACTTTGGGTCTAACAATGAGCCAAGACGTGAAACATTTGGAGACCAACATCCCAAAGGGAGATGGCATGTTAAGCTGGCCATTTCCCTCCTGGTTTAGACAACCTATTTAAGCTGATGTTGGATAGTAGACATGTTCTTTTCTGATGCCATAATGAAATGCTGCAAGGTACTTCAGGTATCGTGTCTTAGACTTTGCACACCTCATAGTTATACCTGCCATCTCACTGCATTCAACAGGAAAATCATAATAGGCGGGCATGGAAAACAAAGAGTTCAAATCCTAAGAACATAACAGTTCTCCATTCCCTCACGAGAAAAAACATTGCAGCAGAAGAATCGTGACCCTGCCGTGCCGCACCACCAACCATTCCAGTTGTAAGTGCCAATTTCTGGGGTTCTAGCCATCAAGAGAGCTAAGATTAGCACACCTGCTGCACTGCATATTTTCACCATGGGTAGGTTCGAGTCTGAGCACCGGTGGAAACAACTTAGCCATTCATCTTTAAACTGATAACATCCGATCCATCAAGCAGGGCAAGTATGTTTTTTCACAATGCAACAAAATAGTAACAGTGGTTAAGTAGTGATCACTGTTTAGCTATTAGATGAGAGGCAGTGTTTTATTCAGTCACCAAAAACACACACACAAAGATTGGAATGTGCAACAGCAGTCGGAACCAGGGCAACATTAATTTTATTCGCTTAGCAAAAACCTTTCCGATTTATCACTGTGTTGGGATTTAAGATAAATAGCCCTGGGCCATATTTGAAGGACGTGCACACAACACCTAAAGCCCAGGAGAAAATGCTCAAAATTCAGGAGCCATTTTCTTTCCAGAGGGACTCTAAACTTCACTGATCTCAGTCGGAGGCCGTTCGGGGGAAATCACATTGTCGAAGAAACTGGAATACTCTAATAGGTTACCATATCTCCAAAGAATCAATTGCAGGCGGTAAATGAATTGAGAGGGAGGAAGTCTCTGCACACACCTGTCCAACCTGCATTTGATCCCATTCGTCCACCTCACATAGAGGAGCAGACAATGGAAAAACAAGATTTATCAGTCTATTTTCAATTCTTTCGCGTGCCTGAAATCGAAAGGCAGGAGGAGCAGTTGTGTGAAGAGAGAGCCTTTACATGCCTCTGAAGACACTTCTCCACAACACGAGGAAAGAAGAAAACAGTTCCTTCAGTGCACACACACACACACCGAAGACAGGCAAACAGTACACAAGCAGGAAACAGTAAAAAGAAAGTACAACATATAAACAACCAAAGCACAAATATACAGTGCTGGGGGAGTTCTATGTGGAAGGAAATAAAACTCAAAAAGGAGGGACAGAGATAAAACGATTCACCGCAAGCAAGGGCTCATTTTTCAAAGACAATGGAAGGAACAATTAAAAGGCAATTGGCGTACTTTAAGCCCACAAAGTTTACACAACATGTCTCAAAGAGCCAGCACAAACCCTGTCAAGCCGAGACTTGAAAAGAGGCCTACATTTTTGATACTGAGCCCAGTTGTTTTAGCACATCTAAATATAGGTACTATTCTCAGCAAATTTTCTTATACTATTATGTTAAATGGGCACACATAACTAAAGTAGAATTGGCAAAGCCAGTAAGTCTGGCGTTTTTCAGTGAAACAGCTTGTAAATTGATTGGATAGTTTGTGGGCATGTCTTGTGTTGGATTATACAGACTGTTGGTCAGTCTGAATGTGAGTGTGAGTGGTAAAACTTAATGGGTCAATGAATGTAAGCGAGTGAAAGTAGGTATGTGTAAAATGAAGTTGAATGGATGAATGTAAAGAAATAGGGTTGTCACATGTGCCTCGTAGTTAGTGGTGTGAGCACAAGCTCTCAACTCCAAGTAGGAGCAGCATGAGTGGCTTTCAGAAGTAATGGAAGGATAAAAGCCTTCACATGACTACATCAGTCCACAGCTAGTGAATTAACTTTTTTGGGGAACGTTATATGAAGATTTGTCAAATGGCCCCAAACGTCTTAAAAAATAAATAAAATGCTCTTCCTGTGCAGCTTCAGTTATAGTTAGGTCAGAGTCTCTAGAGGAAAGGCTTTTTTTTGTTTACCTAAAAACTTTGGTGCCTTTTGATTAATTTGTGTGAAACTTTCCAAAAAAACGTTCATTCGTTTTGCCTCCTTCAAGGAAAGTTTCACACTAATCTGTCAAAAGACCACCAAGAAAAAGGGGGCATCATAAAAGTAAGATTTCTCTTGTTAATTCCATATGAACTTTACTCTCTGATACAGAAAAAATTGCAGAACAGAATCACACCAAATTTGGTAAAGCGCTTGAACTTAACTTTAATGTGTTTTTTGTAATTTGGTGTAAACCATTGAGATGTTTTGGGGGAAATGAGCAATTAAAGAGGGGCACAAGTTTGGCAGGAAGGGACTAGTCCTCAGAAAAAGTTAGTGATATGTGGACAGTTGGTCCCACAGTACTCCTGTTGTATCTTACCACAGAAGTACCATGGGACCAAAATTCAGAAAATACTCAGCCATGATTGGTCAAGGCACCTTATTCTCTTGTTAGCCATTTAGTTGCAGCTGGACCGGTAGTGGTCCGGCGGGGTCCTGAAACAATCTGATTGGCTGGGTGCAATATTGGAAAATGTGTTGTAGCTGCCATTACAGGACCCGGGGACTCAGTCCAAGAGTCCTGAAAAAGATTTGAAAAGGACCCATAAGGGGGCAGGGTGAGCACACCCAAACCCCAAGGCCCAAGTAAAGGGAACTATGGAGAACTACTAATAATTAAAATAGAAACTTTATTTTGTCACTGGTACTGTGGGACTACTGCCAGACCCAGCACGGACTCCCATGTGGTACAGCAAAACCCATGCTATCAGTCCGCTGATTAAAAAAAAAAATGCTGCGCACATCTGGGGATTTCCATACCCTGGGGTTAGGCCATTAAGCCAATCCCCATTGTGCCTGGCGGAAGATTGTGAGCACCAGGATTGGCTGATCCAAACCTTCCCTTTATATGCATATGTCAACCCTAAGGTAGGCCCTGGACATCCCACAGGGCAGGGTGCTGTGTAGTTAAAAAGTAGGGCATGTACTTTTTGGTTTTACATGTACTGGAAGAGAAAAACTCTTAAATTCATTTTGACTACTGCAATGCCTACCTCTCCCATAAGTTAACATTGGAGTTACTTTATTACATTGTATACGTGTATGAGACTGGAAATAGGTATCCCTTTCATGTTTGATGTCTCTGGAACCCTAATTTAAAATCTTAACGAAAGATAAAGTTGGATTTAAAATTTTTAAAATGACACTTTTAGAAAGCTGGCATTTTCCTTCCTTAGTCATTTAGGGGCTCATTACAAGTTTGGCGGTTCCAACACGGGCCAAAAACTTGCCCCACCCTATTATAAGGTTTCTCCTGGCCTGACCTGGCTGACCAGCAGAAAACTTGAAATAGAGGGTTCCTGCCATTCCGACTGGTGGAACAGTGCTACAAGATATCACTTGGCTCCCCTAAAGGAGCCGAGTGCTATCTTGTAGCACAGAGGGGGCCGACCAGCACCCTCAGAACGCACACTGTCTTCAAAGCAGACGGTGTGCATGCCATGGGCAGTTCAGGGAACCCCTTGTGGCCCCTTGCACTTGTTCTCCGCCAGCCTTTTCATGGTGGGGAAACTGCCATTAAAAGGCTGGTGGAGAACAAGGTTGTGGCACTGAGTTCAGTGCCGCCCTGTCTGATTTCTACCAGGACTGCCATTGGGATCGGGATCTTTAATCCTGGTGGGGACGGCGGTCTTTAGGTGGGTCCTCCTGGATACTTGTAATGTGACGGACGGACTGCCACAGCTGCAGCCATCTTGTGACTTCCTGCTTCCTAATGAGGCCCCTAGTGCCTGTAGCCTGTCTTTGATCACATGTCTGGGTGTAGCTGCAGTTGGGCTTTGTGTATTCCTCCTGGACTGCCACACACAATAGGAAGCTAAGGTGTGTCTGGGGCCTGGATGGGACATCACTGGCAGGATGGGAGGGAGAAGCTGGGCACAGCCTCACTTTCATCTGAATAGGCCGTGTCCTGCCTCCACAAAAAGGGTTGCATATCCCTTGGAGCTAGTCTGGAGCCAGGATAGGGAAGGCAGGATGCCTGTGGACTTCAAAGGGCAACTTCTAGAAGCTTCTCCCCCACTTCAAAGGCACAACTGGGTATGAATACTGGACCTTAGGCACCACCACTTCAGTACACTTCTGGACCATTGGATACTCTGCCAGGAAGAAGGACTGGTGTGCTGCTACAAACACTGCCACTCTGCTGGACTGGTGCTCTCAAGGAACTGCTGCCCTGCAACCCTGCTGTGCTGACCTGCTGCCCTCTTCCCTGGATAAGAAGGACTCGACCTGCCTTTCTTGATCCCAGAACCCTGAGTGACTCCAAGAGCTAGTTGGCTGCCTCTTGATCTGAAGCCTCAGGGACACAACAGGCAGCTGTGCATCTACCCTGACAAGTGGTGCCAACCCAGTCCTGGACCCATGGAAGTGGGATTCAGGTACTCTGCTGGTCTCTGTAGTTGCAGGAGAACCAATGCATCTCATCTGCTGCACAGCACAACCCTGAGCAGATATAATGCATCTACATTGCTGCGTGGATTGACCCTTCGCAAAGTCCCACATTGCAGCAACAGCCTGCAACGTCTTCGGAACCGTCACTGCGTGATGCATCCTCAGCGCAGGCTCTCACATCCCTCATCGACGATGATGCCGGACTGCGCATCTCACCCTCAGAGTTCTTTCGAACCAATGCATCTGCCTGACTGTGTGCTGCATCCTCAATGTCAGACTTTGCACCTCAAACCCCATGTAAGGGATTCTCGATGATGACGCAGACCCTCACATTTCAGCCTCAATGCATCTCTAAATCGATGCATCGTTTCTGCTGCGTAACACATCTTCGCGGATCCTCGCAACATTTTTCAAACAAGGATTTAAGTTAAGGTATTCTTTTCAGCGGGCCTAACTGGGCCCCTGTAGCCGGCCTAGGCTCCATCACAGTTGGCCTGAACTTGTGACTTTGTCCTGGTCTGGCGCAACCAGATATTCACAGTTGGCACTTTGTGCGTTTTGGGCACTATTTCTACTAAAATCTTTAAAATTGCATATCTCCAGTTCTACTGATTGGATTTTTGTCTTTTTGGTCTTGTTTAATGATTAAAAATCACTCTATTTTTCTAACTCTGTTGTCGCCTCCTTTTGTGGTGTGTTTTCATTGTGTTACTGTTAGAAGTGTTGAGGAAAATGTTCTTGATATCATTATTTTTTAGAATATTCTGCAAATTAATTCAGCAGCAAATTCCTATGCTTCTATATGGCATAAATTTTGTCAGTTGCAAATCGGAACTCGCAATTTGCGGTGGTTTTGCATCTTTGTACCAGAAGCATAAATTCATTTTTAACTTGGAGTTTTTTATTTAATTCCTTTGTTTTTGTAATGATTCAGCCCTTTGCAGGCAGGGAAGGACAGCCAACTCCTGCTGTATTTGACTTTCAGCCATGCCTGCGCCTAACCCATCATGGGCTACCAACCTCTGGTTTGCACAATCGCCAGCTGTGTAATTCAGAAATTGCCTGATGAGCCTTGACTGTAGCCAAGCCCTGCTGCTAAACCACTGTAAGCTTACTGGAGTCAAGTTCTTATTTTATTTTAGGGCATTGGGTTTTGTATGTCCTTTTTCTTACCTTGGTTAAAACATCTTGTTAGAAATGGGGTCTTTGGTGGGCAATCAGGTTGCCCCCTGTCCAAGCAAGGACCTTCACTCTAGTCAGGGTAAAGGAGAATCACCCTCAGCTAACCCCCGCTCACCCCCTTGGTAGCTTGGCACGAGCAGGCAGGCTTAACTTCAGAGTGCTAAGTGTAAAGTATGTGTACCAACACAGACAGTAACTCAATGAAAACACTACAAAATGACACAACACAGGTTTAGAAAAATTTAAAATATTTATCTAAACAAAACAAGACCAGAACGACAAAAATCCAACATACACAAGTCAAGTTATCAATTAAAAACCAAAAAGAGTCTTCATGTGATTTTAAACACAACGCTAACGCTGTTAGCATGGAAATGTACCTGGGCATACAAAAAATAACACTGCACGGGCGAGTGTGCGTCAAAAGGGTCTTGTGATGCGTCAATATCACTCACGAGCAAGACCGTGCGTCATTTCTCCTTCAGTCGGGACGGTGTGCTTTGTTTCTTCTCTCCGCAGGAGAGCGATGCATCGATCCAAACAGCACTCTCGGGTCTGGACAGGCCTCGCGTCGTTTTTACATGCCCAGCGATGCTTACGTCGGAAATCCTGCCGCCTGATGATCCGAAAACAACACAGCGCGGATTGCAATCTCACCAGCCTCCGTCAGCGATGTTGCGCGTCGTTTCTCCAGCCGTGTGTGTCGATCTTCCAGCTGCGCCGCAGGCGAGCGCCGATTTAAGATGCAAAGTCAGCACGCGTTGAGTTTTCAGCAGCGTCTCGGAGTTGCGTCAATCTTTTCCCCCCATGGCGGTCTGTGTGTGGATTTCTTACTCTTGTTCTGTCGCCTTCTCCTTTCAGGGTCCCAGGAACTGGATGAGCACCACTTGGCAGGGCAGGAGTCTCAGCAGAGGCTCCAGTTGCTGACAGAGAGAAGTTTTTGCTGTCCCTGAGACTTCAACAACAGGAGGCAAGCTCTATCTCAAGCCCTTGGAGATTTCTTCACAAGCAGGAAGGCACAGAAAGTCCAGTCTTTGTCCTCTTGTACAGGCAGAAGCAGTAACTGCAGGATAGCTCCACAAAGCACAGTCTCAGACAGGGCAGCACTTCTCCTCAGCTCTTCAGCTCTTCTCCAGGCAGAGGTTCCTCTTGATGTCCAGAAGTGATCTAAAGTCTGTGGTTTTGGTTGCCCTTCTTATACCCATTTTACCCTTTGAAGTAGGCTTACTTCAAAGGAAAGTCTCTCTTGTTTGTGAAATCCTACCTTGCCCAGGCCAGGCCCCAGACAAACACCAGGGGGTTGGAGACTGCATTGTGCGAGGACAGGCACAGCCCTTTCAGGTGTAAGTGACCACTCTTCCCCTCCCTCCTAGCACAGATGGTTCATCAGGATATGCAGGCTACACCCCAGCTCCCTTTGAGTCACTGTCTAGAGAGAGGTGCAACCAGCTCAACTGTCAAACTGACCCAGACAGGGAATCCACAAACAGGCAGAGCCACAGAAAGGGTTTGAGCAAGACAATGTCCACTTGCTAAAAGTGGCATTTTCAAACATACAATCTTAAAACCAACTGTACTAAAAGATGTATTTTAGAATTGTGAGTGCAGAGACCCCAAACTCTACATGTCTATCCACTCCTAAAGGGAATCTACGCTTTTATCATTTTTAAAGGTAGCCCCAATGTTAACCTATGAGAGAGATAGGCCTTGCAACAGTGAAAACCGAATTGGGCAGTATTTCACTGTCAGGACACATAAAACACATTAGAATATGCCCTACCTTAAACATACACTGCACCCTGCCCATGGGGCTACTTAGGGCCTACCTTAGGGGTGTCTGACGTGTAAGAAAAGAGCAGGTTTAGGTCTGGCAAGTGGGTACACTTGCCAAGTCGAATTGGCAGTTTAAAACTGCACACACAGACACTGCAGTGGCAGGTCTGAGCCATGTTTACAGAGCTACTTATGGGAGTGGCACAACCAGTGCTGCAGGCCCACTAGTAGCATTTGATTTACAGGCCATGGGCACCTCTAGTGCACTGTACTAGGGATGTACCAGTAAATCAAATATGCCAGTCATGGAAATCCAATTACATACACGTTTTATACAGGAGCACTTGCACTTTAGCACTGGATAGCAGTTGTAAAGTGTCCAGAGTAATAAAAACAGCAAAAACAGAGTCCAGCACACATCAATAACCTGGGAAACAGAGGCAAAAAGTTAAGGGAAACCACACCAAGGATGAAAAGTCTAACACATCTATAGTGGCAAACACCACTTTCTATTTAGTGGAACTTGATGTTGCGTTCCTCCATTTGATCATCCACAAGCTGCTTGTTCTGCTGCTCACACCATGTACAAATCTTGCATACAATGCAACGCGGAGGTGTATGTTGATCGCATGATGTTTTGGGGGGATTTCTTCATTTATAATGTTGTAGCCTCCTGTGACTTGGCTCAAAATAACGCCTTCTGCCACCTGGTGTATTCTTTCTCCTGCTTCGGCTTTAAGTGTCTCCACATGCAAGATGTTCCAAATGAACAGTGGCCTTCCTATACTTTGGAATGCTTCCCTGCAGCATAGCCCAGGCAGTGTATATATTCCTGCTCTTTATGTCAAGTTGAATGTGCAGCTGATGTTCGTGGCAGATCTTCCTCTCCTGATTGTGGCAAGTCAGCAAATACAGTTGTCTCTTGCTGTTATCCCCTCTCAGTCCTCATGCTTCTCAGCAAATAGTGCTTAAGTTTTAACCCTTTCGGTCCCACAAAGCACTTTTATTTAACATTAATGTCTCAAAAACGGATTTACACCTAATCAACAAAATAAAACTTTCTGAGTGAAATTTTAGTTTCATGCCAAAATTGAGGTAAATCCAATTAGCGGTTTTTGCTGTAGGCTCAAGCAAATTTCCAATGTAAGTTCAAATGGTAAAACACATCTTTTTAGCCCATCCTTTATATTTTTCTCCTGCAGAAAATGTATAGACATTGGTATTGCAGATCTTGAGTGAATATGCTGTACAACTGCTAAGCATGATGCAAATTTGACCAAATTTGCCAAAGGCCAAAGTTAAAGGCAAATCTAAAAATGCTTTCAATTAAAAGTATGGCTTAACTACAACTACAGAGAGATAACTTCCCCTAAGTAATATATTGTAAAGTCTGCAACAGCATCTTGGTAGATATGGATACGGCTCACTCTCCATTTAGAAACCACTTTTAATTTGCTTTCATCTTTGGAGTGGTTTTGTGAATGTGCATGACACTTTCCGATTAAATGGCATGAATAACACACAACGTTTAGTCATTTCAAGTTTAGTCCACGACCATCTAAAACCGGATAAACGTGGGGAAAGGGTCAAAAACAGTGCTTAATTTGTAAATAAAAAGGTGCAGGTGCCCAAAGCCCTCCCCTTAAACACGTGGCTGCTGTAATTCAATGTGTGAACACGAAATACCGAGGCAGAGTAATTCTGAAGCCTTCTCGAGCCTCTTCAGTCCATTTAAAGGCACTTTCTGTCCCTTCAGCTCACTCTTGCAGCTTTCTGTTTTCTCCCATTGTGACGCTTTTTCGTTTTTATCTTCCTCCGTCTTCCCCATATGTGTATTTTGCTCGCAGTAAATGCTTGAGGCAGAAAAATAAGCGCCGGCCCTTAAAAATAAGTGGCGGTGCTCCGCACCGGAAACAACAATCACAAATTAAGCACTGGTCAAAAATGTTTTCATTGTCCACTTCTATACAAAGACTTGCTCTCTGTTACATCAAAGAAACACAATCACACCTAACTTTGTATAAATAGAACTTTCGTCAGAGGTGCATCTCTGCTTGGTTTGTTGTAAATCTGCCAAGTAGTTTTTGAGAATCTTGAATTAGTTCAGGTGGACTTCAGAGGATTAATCGAAGAAACACATGGACATACCTTGACAATTCATTTGCAGACACTTCACAAATCTAAGTTCAAAATCAGAGTGCAAACCAAAACGTTTGGAAATAAATCAATCTCATTGAATGAGGTGTCCATTTATCCAATCCTCCAATAGTGCTTACACAGAGGTTGGTGAACCTGAGATCTCTGTTTGACTGCACAGAACATTAACATTTTTTCCACCTCTGCAAAATGATTTCTGCATCCGGAAAAAAAAATAAGGTGTTATAATGGCATAAAGGGAGCATTCCCACACCAAAGGCCCATTAAAGGAGTCTAAAAGGAATCCCAAGACTTCAAAAATAAAAATACAAGGATTTTCAGGTGGGGTTTGCAGACCCCAGGGGCGGATTTGAAAGCACAAGGTGGGTCATTGTCCTAACAAACAGGATTCAAGATATCACAAACCAAAAATAAAATGTAAAAACAATGTAATACACACAATTAAATGAACCCAACCCGGTAGGCATGTGAGAGGGACAAAGGTTGTTCACAGACAGTTGATGGACAGCAAACCTTCACACATCTAGAAGCCTTTCCTAGCAGGGGTTGGGTGGCCATGGAGGATGAGATGCTGGGCCTGGCAAAATTTCAGATTCTAATGCCATCTGCGGCAGTGCATGCCTAAAGCCTGTACATTAATTGGCTTGGTGACCTGTGATAAAGATGATGGCAGGTCACCCAGAGAGAGCTGGGTGCAGGGCTTAGCTGATGGCCAGGCCCTGTGGTGAACTAATGTACATAATTTATTGCTGTTATGGAAATTGAGTTAGTACATCATCCAGTACCCTAAACATTCACTGAAAAAACGCCATTAAAAGAAGAAATGGATTACTCTGCTCATAACAAATTTGCTAATGTTTAATAAAATTTCTGAGGTCACCTTGAAAAATGCAAATAAAGTGACGTTATGGTTAGAAAAAAAACTAAGAATCCTTGAAATTGTTCAGATACATAAACAATAACTTGCACCCCTGATTTCCAAAGCATAATTACCCTACCAAAAGCATCTGCCTCTCTTCCTTAGTTCAAGGTTACTGGGACGAGCACCCTGCAAACAGGTTCCCTTGAATTATGGCACAGGAGTGGATTCCAGCTCACCCACTCTTCGGTCAGCAGGTGACCAGCTCTCCATCACCCACATCTTTGCAATTTCTCTCAATGGAGCAGTTCATCTAACAAAGCTCTCCACTGGGGACAGGGTGTAGGAGTGGGTACCAGTTCTCTCTATCTTCTTTTTCAATTTTTTTAGATATATCCCTCACCCTTGAGCAAGATGTGTGTGTGTACTGTGGCTTCCACCCACTCAGTCAAGGTGAGGGGATGTATGGTCTATTTTCCTACCATGTCCTTGGGCAAGACAATGTGAGTCATTACTAAACTCCCACTTGGACAAAATGAAAGGGGTGAGCAATTATTTGGGGTGGCGAAACTTGTGTAATTCGGTGTAGTGTTATCACATGGAATTACCTAGAAATTCCACAAGAAGAAGCCGCAGAATTATGCAAGAAGAACAATTCTGCAATTAGCCCTATTTTCTTGGAGCAAAATTCCCCCTCCTGTCCAAAATAGATGCAAGGATGCAATTTGAGCAAAGAAATAGCACTAAATGCAAAAGATAATAAATAGTAAGTGCAAGCAGTGTCTCAGGCTCGCTTAATGTGCACTTGTGGTTGTATATTCCCCTAACTTACTCCCAGCATTTAGTACTAGTTTCTTAGCACAAAATGGACAAGAGAATTCATTTTAGGCTAAGAAAATAGTGCTAAATGCAGCAAACCATAAACAGCAACTTGAGCAGCCACCTGCTTTTCTCCCCCCAAATTACTCTTAATTATGCAAGCTGTCGTAATTGCTTTATTATTGGTAATTCCACATCAAAGATTAATGCAGATTTACCAAAATTACTTTGATTACGCCTGCAGATTTCAAATTACTCCCAGGCCTACTGTTATTCTGTAACACCACCTTGGGCAAGGTAATGGGAGTATGTAAACCCCATGCGGCCTATGTAGTAGAGTGACGGGCAGCTATCACTGGCCAAGTGGAACTTTAATTTGTCCTCATTCTTTGGGCAAAGCAGGACATGCAGACAGAGGCCACTTTCTTCTGCATGTTTTTGCAGGATTACTGTAATTGTATTCAGTAGTTGGGGTGTATTTTTGAAATATGACCTATTGGTTTATATTGGCAGGGACAACTAATAATCTTCCAATGTCCAAATATTTTGAGTATTTTTTTGAGTTGGTCAGATGTACTTCATTTCATTTACCTGGTGGATGCCTGCCTCTCCGTCCAGCTTAGAAATCCTGCCTTTTTGGTGAGGATCTCAGGCCTTCAGTGAAGCCACAAGTGTGGTATCTCTAGGCTGAGGGGACATTAAATAGGCCCGGGCACCAAATTAAAAGTGGCCCTCATTAGTGAATCAGATAGCTAATCAAGTGGCCCACATTTGCAAATAAGGGTGGGAAATTATAAACTTGAAAAGACAAGCTGTGTAAGTGTTTTGCATGGTATGGGAAACAACATGCATTTAGGCTTGCTGCAGGTAATGTTAGTGGTAAGATCAGAGAAATCAACAGTAAAAAAGCAGCCCACTAGACCATAAACAGGCCCACAAATAAACAAAACTGGTTCACACACTCACCTGTCAAGCGAGACATTCTGGCATTTCCTGATTACCCTGTAGGCCAGACCAACCCTAAGTATGTGTAATGTTGTTTTAGCCTCATTTGGTATTTCTGTGCATTTGTGAAAAACAAACTCCCTAGGTGTTTATTTTTGAAAAACAATAAACATGCCATCAGTGCCCCAGACATGCCTGGAGTTTTCTCTGTCTGGCTCAAGAACTCATTTGTTTCCCTGTCCAGGACCAGCTTACCTTTCTTGGTGATCCTGGGTTGCGAAATGTAGTGATTCATGACAGTCGACCTGTCTGCCAAGCTCTAAACAAGGGCCTTTGGGGCATCCGTCCAATCTATTGGCAGTCTGGAACTCAGCACTTTCACCATGTTCATAAAAGGATCAATCAAAGTGAGATTTTCCAGTGACTTTGGCCCTGATTATGACTTTAGGTGTTATTATCTCACCTGATAACTAATGATGCCACTGGGTACTTTGGCCCATATTTATACTTTTTTAGCGCCGCATTTGCGTAATGTTTTGACGCAAAAGCAGCGCAAACTTCCAAAATACAATTGTATTTTGGAAGTTTGCGCCGACTTTAAAATATGGGCCTTTATTTATTGGGTGCGATAAATAACATCTATTATGTGTTGGTGGCGAATAACGTGTAAATGTTGGTGTTCAAAGCACCATATCTGCATGATGCAGTGAATACCGTATGATTTTTCCCTTAGATGTCCGAAGGTTTGTCTTGCCAAAATGTAAGAAGGTTGAGGTATTTAACGTATCCGGTAATTAGATGAGTTCACGCCCAGGTGGAATATTCGACCAGCTCATTATCCTTGGCTAAAAAAAATCTGGGGTGACCGAAAATTATGACTTCTCAGTAATTTTGGTGCAAATCCATAAAACACAATTTTTAGGCTGACATTACGGTGAATGTTCATCCTGTGTCCCAAATTACTGATGCTCTGAATTCATGTCTTCAGAAACATGTGTTCCAGCTATGGTTTCAGAATAAATGAATGATTTAGGAACAACATTAAAACAAAAAAGGAAGCAGAATAAACTGAAGCTGTTATTCCCCCCTGTTGTCGAGAGGAAGTATTTGCAGTTTTGTTCTGTTTCCGACCAGCTGGCAGCCGCCGCACTTGTGTAAAGTGGTTATTGAGAACTGACGACAGCAGGTGCTGAGTTAAATGTGTTTACTGAATGTTGCTTGAGTAGCATTTAACTGCAAGATTTTCCAAGCACGTCTGATGCCAGGAAATGCTGTAAATTGGAATAGATTGTCTCCTTTTACACCGGTATACTAGGGTGGGGGCTTCACAAAATCCGAGTCATCGTTTCTAGGGCGTTGCCCAATCACTGCTTGAACCAAGGGCTCCTTTTCCAGAAGCGCGCGTGTTGACGCCTGAATAACGTCGACGTAATTTGCGGAAGCGGTACTCAGAATACCGTCATAATAGCCTTTTTCTTGAGGGAAATCTTTAGTAATTTTTAAACAAAGCGGCGCCAACGAGCTTTACATTCATTTAGAAAGCAGTCCTCCTAGCTTTGCGGTTATAAAGATTCAGTCGGCTTTGAGGTAAACTCACAGATATTGATCCGCGAAAGAAAAACAGAAGAACCATTTGCAGAGCAACATTGGGCGTAAGACTGCAGGGCAGTGCTCAATTTGTAAATAAAAACATGCCGGTGCCCAAAGCTCTCTTTTGAAACAGGCGGCTGCTGGAATTAAGGCCCTGATTTATACCTTTTCACACAGACCTGCGCTAATGCAGTTTTGCGTGAAAAAGTACACCGCCGGCTAGCGCCATCCCAAGACGTCGGGCCGGCATTATATTTATGGTATGACGGTAGCCGGCGGTATGGCTTGGCTAGCGTCATAAGAAAAGACGCTAGCCGAGCGGGGGAGGCGTAGGGGGAACAGGGAGGTTGGCGTCAAAGGATGACGCTAGTACGGCCAGATGCATTAAAAATGCCTCTAACCAGACTAGCGTCATTTCTGATGTTAAAACCCCATGGACATGACTCCTGTCTAAGTTAAGACAGGAGTCATGCCCACCACCCCAATGGCCATGCCCAGGAAACATATTTCCCCTGGGCATGGCCATTGGTCCCACTGCCATGGGGGGGGGGGGGGGGGGTTAAGATAGGCCCCCCTGTGGCATTACAAAAAATAAAAAAAATACTTATCTATACTTAAAAGGGGTTCCTCCGCTGTCCCTCTGGTGTGGGTGTGGGTGTCCCTGGAGCTAGGGAGTGGCACCTGTGGGCTCTTTCATGGCCTCTGACCATGGAATAAGGTCCACAGGTCCCCTAACGCCTGCCCTGACACAGGTGCCATTATTTAAGGCCCCATTCCGCCGTGCTTGATTTTAGCACAGAGGGATAAATATGGCGCTAAGGCCATTTCGTCATTTTTTGCCCAGGAACGCCTACCTTGAATCTCATTGACGCAAGGTTGTGTTCCGCAGGCAAAAAATTACTTTAACTCCAAAACTTTGGCGCTAGACGGGTCTAGCGCCAAAGTATAAATATGGAGTTAGGTTTGCACTGAATTAGTGTAAAAAAATAAATGATGCTAATTCAGCGCAAACAGAGTATAAATATGCCCCTAAATGCACGAGCCATCTTGTGCCACTTTAATCTACTTACAGCCCTTCCCTGCCCCTTCAGCTCACTCTTGCAGCTTTCTGCTTTCTCCCTTTGTGGTGCTTTTTCGTTTTTCTCTTCCTCCACGTTTCCCATATGTGTGTTTTGCTCACAATCAATGCCTGATGCCGAAAATTAAGTGCCGGCCCTAAAAAATAAGTGCTGGTGACCCGCACTGGAAAGTGTTTCAAATTAAGCACGGCTACAGGGCTCATTAACTGCAGCCATTGGTGCTTGGGAGGAAAAAAAACGAGGTAGAACTGATATAGCTCCCCTCCAGTTTATTTATGACCAAGCTTAGTCTGCAGGCCCATTTCTATATCAAGGGCCACCTTCTTGGCTGTGCCTTGGGGCTTTTGAAGATAATGACGAAAGTGAGTGGAGCTCACATGCAACCGAAGTGTGTTACGGAGAGTAAGGTTTATCCAGAGGTGTAAATGAAGTCAGAGGGCCGGATTTAGAGTTTGGTAGATGGGTTACGGGATATTCCATCAGCCTTACCCTAACTCATTACAAGTGCCCTAGATCCTATGGCACTTGTAATTATGCTGAGCTGGTATCTGTCACCCTCTCAACTGTAAATCAGGCCCCATATATATCATAATTTCTCACTTTCTTTTTAAACAAACTTTCGAAATGTGTTTATTTTTATCCTATATTTATCTCGACACAAAATAAAAGATAAATATTTTTATTATATGATAGTTGCTTCAAAATCACCTATAGCTAATTTGTATTTAATGACTCTACAGCTATTGGTTTTAAGGCACTGGCCTCATGAATCAAGATTTGTACTGTAGAGAGCAAACCTAACTCTAACACAAAAAATGTGGTACACAATCCAGGGATCTGAAAGATGGTCACACCGAGACGCGCTCCTTCGGCAGACTACGATCGGCTCGCCATTCCTACAGGACCCTAATCGAGGCTTATCAAGGCCTATCTTGCTTACCTTCGTTTACTGGATCAGCTTTTATCTACTGCCAGCCAATCATATCTTCACTACTCGCGTACTACACCATCAATTCTACCCAGTACTTACTTTCCTGGCCATTCTGCCCAGCCTTGATAAAGTCACTTGTGTGACGAAACACGTGTTGGCTGTTCTTGGAAGACTACGCAATTCTGTGGCGAATTGGGCCTTCAAATAAAGACAGTTACATCACCAACTGAGGACTCTTCAGATTTTTTACCCACATCCGGAACCTGTATACCAGGGACACTTGTCTTCAATTTGAACTGTAATTGCACCATCCTGTGTGCCGTGGTCATTCTGTTGTTATGGTCACAAGTGCATTTACTTCAGTAGTTTACTTGCAGCTGTATTGCTCCTTGAAAAAGCGTGTCTTCATTTCTTTAGGGAACGGAGCTGAATTGAGTGTGACCGATCTCCGCTGTGTTGGAGCTGTTCTTGCTGTTCGGTCATCTCTTTCGTGCATTTTTTGGTATAATGCCTGTCAAGGTAAGATCTGCTTGTGTTGCTCTTTGCTACTTGATCTTGGTCTTGTCTACCAGGTTTGGTGTAATTCTGGAGATCAGTGTTTTAAAGAAGAGACAGTGTATCTTTAATGCAATATAGATGGTCAGTGGATTGGGGTTTCTGATATGTGGATGTACTGTAAAGGAAGGCAGTAGCCAGAATGCCACATAAGCTAGATGATTGTTGTGTCTTTATTATTACTAAATACTTATGGAGACTGGATATGTGCCTGAAGTTATCATTTTAGATAACAAATAATTCTCAGCAATCAATACTGAGGGATTGCAGCTATGGGCAAATCCATATTGTTTCTCTAGTTTGACACAAGTAGTGCTGTATTTCCCGTATGTATTATTTTTGGAATGATAAAAGGGTAACTGTGAATATCGAGGATGCTATTCACTAATGGGTCCTCACAACGCCAAGGCAAACAACATCCTAGTCTTCACATTTACTTATGCGTAAACTTGTGTTATATTTAGCCCCTCCCCCAAATTATCTGCCCCTGCTGTCAATATATATGCAGAGGAGTAATAGCGGTGTCATTCACGATAAGTATTATAAAAGGTAAAACAACCCAGTCTCCTTCCACCAGAGCTCACCACCCTTGACATACTCTGCACTTTGCTAAATTAAAAAATTATACCTGGCTTACTGCCACTCACCCAGCACCTTCACCTTCTCCAGGATCTTCTCCCTCTCAGACTGAAAAAATGCCTCTTCCCACCGACCCCACCCACCCTCAGCACAATTCCCGCGCGCTCTGAGCCAAAAGCCAAGATCTCACAACGAGACTGGAGAGCCAACGCCGCACTGACAGCAATTCCGTAAGTGCACCTGCATGGTTTACCTCAGCGCGCGTTTCATGTGATAAGGTAGTTAGTGGATGCACAATGCCTCCCACATGCTTCAGTCTCTCTCTGGTCTCTGGAGGTCTGGGAGAGATGAGAGATGAAGGATGAGGCTGCCAACAACTTTTCTATTGCCACGCTTAGGTCCCCGGTGAAAGGAAGCAAAGCGGTGTAACAGAGGGGTAGCAAAGCACATGCTTGAGTGTTGCCACAAAAATGGTTAATCGCTATGATTAGCCACTTTTGGGGTGTCACTCCTGTGAATAAACAGATTCCGACCAGGTTGTTCATGTTAAAGGCTTACTATTGACCTGTGGCATATTTACGCAAGTGGCATAGTGGCGTAATTATTGGGAACAACAAGTATATCCCGAAATTGTGAAATTATGTGATTTATGCTGATGTAATTCAGTTTTGGCCCGGACGTATAAAATAAGCAATGGGATTTTGCTCCAAAATATTGTGGTTATCTTTTGCAAAATTAGTGCGAAAATCAACAGCACTCATGGTCGTTTAGAAAGTGTAGCAACATTTAGACTGATTCAGGGGTGGTACATCCCAGGGCAATAGTTGGTGAAAAATAACAGTTGTTGCTTGTCTAGGTGTCAAATGATGCCAATACTAAAAAGTTAGTGGGAGAAGCCAGGAAATGGTACAGAAGAATGAAAGTAAATAAATGTTCTCTTAAAGACATGGCATTTTTATCTATTAAAGATGTATTTGCCATCGTAAGAAAAGTCCCAAATCCAACACCACTTGTCCATGAGCCTCATTTGAAATTTCAAGATTTCTTTGAAAATCTAAAAGGTTAGACATCGAATTGTATGAATAAAGTATGAAGCCCCCTCTTGTTGATCACAGTGAAGTGGAGAAAGCTGGGCATTGAAAGGCTGTGGTAAGAGAGATCCTCTACCACATGCTTGAGTGTTGCCACAAAAATGGTTAACCACTATGATTAACCACTTTTGGGGTGTCTCTCCTGTGAACAAACAGATTCCGACCAGGTTGTTCATGTTAAAGGCTTACTATTGAACTGTAGCATATTTACACAAGTGGCAAAGTGGCGTAATTATCGGGAACAAAAATTATATCCCGAAATTGTGAAATTCTGTGATTTATGCTGATGTAATTCAGTTTTGTCCCAGACGTATAAAATAAGCAATGGATTTTGCTCCAAAATATTGTGGTTATCTTTTGCAAAATTAGTGCAAATATCAACAGCACTCATGGTCGTTTAGAAAGTGTAGCAACATTTAGACTGATTCAGGGGTGGTACATCCCACGGCAATAGTTGGTGAAAAATAACGGTTGTTGCTTGTCTAGGTAGTAGATCATGTCAAATGATGCCAATACTAAAAAGTTAGTGGGAGAAGCCAGGAAATGGTACAGAAGAATGAAAGTAAATAAATGGACTCATACAGACATGGCAGTTTTATCTATTAAAGATGTATTTGCCATCGTAAGAAAAGTCCCAAATCCAACACAACTTGTCCATAAGCCTCATTTGAAATTTCAAGATTTCTTTTAAAATCAAAAAGGTTAGACATCGAATTGTATGAATAAAGCATGAAACCCCCTCTTGTTGATCGCAGTGAAGTGGAGAAAGCTGGGCATTGAAAGGCTGTGATAAGAGAGATCCTCCAGTTAGAGAATTTTGTTTCAGTTTAAAAGCAGAAAAAGGAACAGTGAAAACAGCTGCAGTGTTTCAAACCAGCCAGCTGAGAGGATGACAATGACAATAACAAATATGATGTAGAACACAGATTTATTTGCACCAGTGATCATAATGATTGTGATTATTTCCCCGTAAGAGAATGAAGATCCTACATCCTGAAACAAGCACGGGAGATTACCTGCTAAAGAAAGCAATATGTGGACCCTATTTATTCTGGACAGTTATGGACAAATAATCAAAATCTAGTTCCATAAAAAAGGTAGGGGAAAAACGTATTACATTTCAAACAGGAGCTCTGATGGAAAAAAGGTTTCTTTATTGGGAAATTACTAACTCAGTAGAAGAGGTGCCAAGATACCATTGCCAGATCTCATGAAACATCTAATTTCAGTGGCTGCATATGTGTGACATCATCAGTGACAACGCTTGACATGTCAGCCATCTTTCATACTAGTGACCATACTGCCCGATTGGAATGATTGAAACCATTAGTCAAAGCCCTTGAAAAACATTAGCCAGGTTTTACTCTTTCTTACAAAGGAGTTTGCATGGATAAACATGAATCACCACCCATGTTTGTCTGCAGAATTCTACACCTCTTCAATAAATACAGGCATCTCTTGCACAAATTGTTGACATAATTAGGGACTGGCTTTCACATTTATGTGGAGGACTTCTAACTGTTTTCTGCTTCGCTGGTGAGTCTGGAAAAGAGGCAGGTAGGCTACATTGAACGCTATGAAACTATTAAGACCTGGATGGGTGTTATTTAACGTTAACTGACAACAAAATAAAACTCATGATTAAAGCTTTGAAAAAAAGTATAACAAAAGCTTTCAATAGAATATAAGAACTTTGCCATAGAAGAAGCTGTTATATTCAGCCCCTCAAAGTTAACACTTTGGGCGAGACCATGCAAAAAGACATCCAATGCAATTTCTATTTTTGAAGGTAATGCTGCAACTGGTAAATTGTTGTCAATGGTGGGTGCCAAACTAGGGAATGAGCCCTAAAGTGATCCTAGCTTGTTTACTGACTTTATTTTTAGCTGGAAAATGAAACGGTCCTTTTTATTTAATATTAGTAGTGGACAACGATCTGAGATGCAAAGCTCTTGGATACCCATCTTAAGTGCTATAGCTGATTCACTTACATTTATTGAAATTCAGGCAGCTTTATAAAATAATATTAACCTCCCTCCTGTCATTTCAGAGTACTTAGGGTTATAGGCACAGCTAGTGATTGGATGGTCGCAAGATAATACTTTGCATCACTCGGTGATGTAGAATCAAGTAGTTAATTAGGAAAGGATAACACCTGCTGAGGATGTCCACCATCATATAATGCTTAAAATGGTGACAAACCCATAAAAGAAAAAAGTCCTGAAAGCCAAGGGTAAGAAGATATGGTGGTATTAAGCATACAGCCGTCCAATACTTTGAAGACTTTTCTGAGAAGGAAAGTTCTGAAGATTGTATCAGGATAATTGACAATTTGTAGTGATCAAGATTCCCAATGTGCATGGAACCTGCTGTAAGCTGCTGTCTCTAATGTAAATGTTGAGATCATTGATGGTTAGCCCCTGTTAATCTAAAGGACAAAACATGCAAAATATGTAACAGCACTGACAAAAGGTAACTTTTGTCATGTATACCAATTGTATGCTTCAGCACCTTGAAGCAATTGAGTTTGTACTGTGCACAAAATATACAACATAAAGAGTACAGGTAGAACTTATGCACACAAATGATTTGTGTTAGAAATGGGGTTTCTGGTTGGCTAGGGTATGCACCTCAGCCAGGCAGAACTTACCCACTCTAGTCAGGTCAAGGGAGTTACACGTCCAAGATAACCCCTGCTCACCCCCTTGGTAGCTTGGCACGAGCAGTCAGGCTTAACCCAGAGGCAATGTGTAAAGCGTTTGCACAACACACACAACACACGTGACGCAATATCCCCACCACAAAGGAAATACAACACCAGATTATATGAAAATATACTGTACTGCACACAAGGCAATTATCAGACCAAACATCACATATCAGTACTATCCTGCTACTTTAGCATTTGTCAGAACGTTACACATTAGTTACTCTGCAACCTAGCAGTAGTCACACATTACACACAGGTTACTCAGTATTCTGCAACATAAGCAGTAGTCAGGAAAACACGTTATTACATCACAGCACTTGTCATAAGAATATCATAAAATGCCCATAGTAGGAACATTAGAAAACATATGGCAAGTTAGAAAAACATATTAGCAAGCATGTCCATAAATGGAACATTTGCATACACATATGTAAAAACATCAAACGCAGGTAGGTAATATATGAATCAAACAAAAGTCTGTAGAAAGAACTTTGGATTGCAACTATATTGGTCCTTTAAACAGTACCTGGTTGGATGAAGGCACCTCCAGTGCCTAGAAGGCGAACAATGGGGCCCGCGGCGCTCCTATGCACAAAACGGGGGCCTCCCTTATACTCTGTGGTCAGAGGAGGGCGACATGCACCTCCTCTCTTTTATAGACAGGCCCCTCCTGGGACTGTGATTACTGGGGGCCCCCCAGGACCTCAACCGGCCCTCACGAGGGGGGCCAAAGCCAGCAAAAACAACTTAGGGTAGGAGGGGGTCACCACGCACCTCCTCTGGTTTAATGACAGGCCCCTCCCGGGACCCGTGATCTCTGGGGGCCCCCCCGGGCCTCCACTGGCCCTTCCACCAAGCTGGGGGGGGGCACAATAATGCCCGTTTTACCTAACAGCAGAAAAGGAGCGTCCTGCTCCTAACGCAAAGGCCAGGGGGAAGGGGGCACTCCCGGCGCCTTCCCCTGGTCCTGCCGTGAAGTCACAAGAAGATCAGACCCCTCCTGGGGCCCGAGCAGACACTCGCCTGCACCCGATGCGGTGCACGAGTGTTCTTCCAGCTTCCCGGGCTGCTGCGGTGATCTTATTTAAAGGGGCACAATGCAGCAAGGAGCCTACGAGCTCCCAAGGCTCCATAAGCACGCTGCAATCAGTGCTATAGCAGCCGCAACCACGGAGAAGCACCCCTCGTGAAGAAATGGATGCAGGGGTCAGGGGCCACAGCACCCTGCCCCTGGGGAGCTGAATCTTAAGACAAGGTCCTCAGGTGGAGGGCCCAGCTACAGGCCAGCACAAGGGAAAGGCAGCAAGTGGCAAGTCCTTCACAGTGACCAGGCAGGTCACAGGTCAGCACAGCAGCAGCAGTCCATGGCGGTTCCTGGTGAGTCCTTTCAGCCTTTGGTGTCCAGTTCCAAGATGATTCCAAGAGTCTCCAAAATTGTGGGGAAAATTCCCCTGTACTTATAGTCAGTTCTTACAGTGTTTTACAATGGTAGGGAGAGGAGGTTCCAGCCAGTTACAACTGTTTCTTGGAGTGCTCCCTCTCTCCTTTCAGCACAGGCTCCAAACATCAGTGGGGGGTTAACAACCCTATTGTGTGAGGACAGGGCACATTCTTTACAAATGCAGGTGTGCCCCGCCTCTCCCTTCTCTCAGCCCAGGAAGACTATTCAGTATGCAGATGCACCTCTGTGACACCACCACCCTCCCTGTGTACAGGCTGTCTGAAAAGTATGCACAAAGCCCCAACTGTCACTCTGCCCAGATGTGGATTGGAGTCAAGCTGCAAAACACCAGAGTCATAAGCACAGATAAATGCACACTTTCTAGAAGTGGCATTTCTGTGATAGTAATAAAAAATACACCCACACCAGTAAGCAGTATTTATTATCACCATCACAACCATACCAAACACGCCTACACCACCCCTCATAAATCAGACAATACCCTTTACACATAAGGCAGGGCATTTCTAATGCAATCCTATGAGAAGGCAGCACTCACAGCAGTGAGACACCAAGTTAGGCTGTTTGTCACTACCAGGACAGGCCATGCAATATGGCACATGTCCTGCCTTTCTACATACATGGCACCCTGCCCATAGGGCTAGCTAGGGCGTACCTTAGGGGTGACTTACATGTAGCAAAAGAGTTCTGGGCCTGGCAAGTAAGTTTAGATGCCAGGTCCCTGTGGCAGAAAACTGCGCACACAGGCCCTGCGCTAGCAGGCCTGAGACAGGTTTGAAAGTCTACTTCAGTGGGTGGCGCAAACAGCGCTGCAGGCCCACTAGTAGTATTTAATTTACAGGCCCTGGGTATAGAGATACCACTGTACAAGGGACTTATAGGTAAATTAAATATGCCAATTAGGTATAAGCCAATCAAACCAACTTTAGATGGGAGAGCACCTGCACTTTAGCACTGGTCAGCGGTGATAAAGTGCTCAGAGTCCTAGAGCCAACAGCGAGAGGTCAGAAAAACCAGGAGGAAGGAGGCAAAAAGACTGGGGATGACCCTGCGTAAGGCAAAAAGTCCAACGATTTGTGTCTGTGAACATCTGTTTCTCTGCACCATTTCAATATTGTGTCACAACACAACATCTCGTGAAGAAACAGCCTCATATTTTTCACGTCAAGTCAAATTACATCCAAAATCATATGAAGAAATTGGCAGAACAAGAAATGTATCTTGATTATCTCACTTCTTTCTGGATAGTGTTAACAGCTTGGAGAGAGAGCTACCCGATGTGTTATTCAACACAGGGAGAGATCACTGGACTTGACTCAAAAGCATATGGAAGAAGTATCTGAAAAGTAGAAGTGCCATATGCTTCATAATTCACATTAGATTCTTTGGAGAAGGACTTGTGCATTGGCTTTCGAAATCCATTACCACTGGAGTTTTTGGATGTTGACATTGTTTGCTTGTGGTAGACTTGCCCGAGAAACCCCGCCCCTACGCTTTACACAAAAAGTCTACACATATCAAGGTTCTAATGCATGATTAGTGCATTTTGAGTTCTTAATTAATATTTTTATTTTCAACATGTTTTATGTACTTAATAGAAGTTGAATGCAAAATTAATCAGAGGTAACAAATGTGTGTTCAAAATACATTGGTGAAACAGGCATTTCTATTTTTTTGAGCTTTTGTATTTAAACAAAGAGCTGTTCTCTTCTTATATGTTGCACATGTTAGGTTCTGCTGCACATTATGTCATGCCCAATAAGGATACTGCAAGTCACTGAGGAGTTCTGTAGACCTACATGGGTACAGTGCTGCAGGTCCTGAGTCTTCATAAGGTTAGGAAACTCTTGGGACATTTCTGGTCAGTAATATGTATATTGTTTGAGTGTTTTAGCCCTTATAACACATAGCTTAGAAGATCCTTCAACATGGCACTTTACACCAAATAATCCAATCAGGGGCATCTTCAATTGCAGTCAAAGACGAAATAAGCAACAATTTAATGGCCTCAATATGAGTTTGGTTGTCCCAACGCAGGACCGCCAAACTCGCAGGCAGTACACCACCGCCATGGCGATGGAATCCCCCCACCCTTTTGCAATGTTCCTGACAGTTAGACCGTTGGGAACATTGTAACAGGGCGTTCCCACTGGTCAATCGACGGGAACAGTGCTACAACATAACACTTGGCTCCCTTAAAGGAGCCGAGTGTTATCTAGTAGCACAGTGGGGGCTGACCAGATCCATCAGAATGCGCACTGTCTGTAAAGCAAGGCAGACAGTGGGCATTTGTTGGTGCTGGGGAGAGGGCCCCTGCATTGCCCATGTCATGGCAGTACAGGGTCCCCACTGTGACCCCCTGCACTTGTTCTCTGCCAACCTTTAAATGGTTGGGAAACTGCCATGAGAAGACTGGTTGTAATCAGCCAGGCGGCACTGAGTTCAACTGGCTGTAACCAAGATAGTGGTCCTGTGGCGGATTTGTCTGGCAAGGTTGTAATTGGGCAGTTGGACTGCCCAGAATGCTGCGGTCTGACTGTCAACGCCACACTCATAATGAGGCTCTTAGGGCCTTATTTATACTTTTTGGTGCAAAACTGCACTAACGCAGTTTTGCACCAAAACGTTTTGCACTGGCTTGCACCATTTTTTAGCACCAGCTGGGCACCATATTTATGGAATGGTGCAAGCCAGTGCAAAGGGTAGGCTAGCGTAAAAAAAAATGACGTTAGGCAGGTTAGAGTCAAAATAAATGACTGAAATGGGCCCCCATACATGGCACAGGGTGCAATGGCCATGCCCAGGGGACCCTTGTGCTCTGTACTGGCCACTGGGGTGGTGGGCATGACTCCTGCCTTTTCTAAGGCAGGAGTCATGTGGCATGGTAGGTTTAGCACCATAAAATGACGCTAATCTGGTTAGAGTCATTTTTTTTTACACTATCCTGCCTAAAGTCATTTTTTGGTGTTAAACCCTCTTCTTCTATACCGCCAGCCCCCACCGACTAAAGTAATTTATTTTCACTCTAGCCTACCCTTTGCACCGGCGTGCACCATTCCATAAGTATGGTGCCCGGCTGGTGCACGGAAATGGTGCAAGCAGGAGCTAAACTTTCTGGTGCAAAACTGAGTTAGTGCAGCTTTGCAGCAAAAAGTATAAATAAGGGCCAATATTTTGTAAGTTTGCACCACTTTTGCGTCAAAAAATTACATTAATGCAGTGCAAAAAAGTTTAAATCAGGGCCTTCGTGCCAGACGGGTCTAGAACCAAAGTATAAATATGGAGTTAGTTTTGCACCTAATTAGAGTAAATGACAGCAAACAGAGTATATATATGCCCCAGAGTATAAATATTCTCCTAAATATGGCGTTAAGGCCATAGAGTAATTTTTTGCACGGGAACGCCTACCTTACATCTCATTAAGGCAAGGTAGGTCTCCACTTCCAAAAAATGACTTTAACTCTATAAATTTGGTGCTAGATGGGTCTAGCACCAAAGTATAAATATGGAGTTAGTTTTGCACTGAATTACAGTAAAGAAATGATGCTAATTCGGTACAAACAGAGTATAAAAATGCCCCTTAATGTTTTATGTTACACAGAACTACTCACTGAGAAATACATCTCCCTCAAGCTTCTAAAGTGATGAGCTCATGACACCACTGCACTTTTGCTTGGTGTTTGGTTTACTGCTGCACACTATCACTACCGCAGTAATTTTTTGCACGGGAACGCCTACCTTACATCTCATTAAGGCAAGGTAGGTCTCCACTTCCAAAAAATGACTTTAACTCTATAAATTTGGTGCTAGATGGGTCTAGCACCAAAGTATAAATATGGAGTTAGTTTTGCACTGAATTACAGTAAAGAAATGATGCTAATTCGGTACAAACAGAGTATAAAAATGCCCCTTAATGTTTTATGTTACACAGAACTACTCACTGAGAAATACATCTCCCTCAAGCTTCTAAAGTGATGAGCTCATGACACCACTGCACTTTTGCTTGGTGTTTGGTTTACTGCTGCACACTATCACTACCGCAGGTTTATGACTTTGGAGTGATGATGTACTAGGTATTTAAATAGATCTGGCCCATCACTCAGCCTACCATGACCATGGTAACTAGCATTTGAAATACATCCTTTTATCTGGTAGAAGTCAGTAAAACTAATTCAAGGCTTCATCTATGGAGTGTCAGGAGATTCAATAGTCTGTGAACTTGGTCCTGTACCAGAACCAACCCAATGATGTGTTTCTTGGGAAAGGTGTCCTGCATCATGTTATCACAGAGTCACTGCATCGTAAGTAGGTTGTGGTGATATTATGTGACTGCAATGGAGTAGTTGTAGTACGTGTAAACATGTTCAATTGTTTACTAGTTCTGTAGCAACTAAATTGTTTGGGGCAGAAGAGGTAATGTTCAGAGAAAACCACACATAGGTTATTTATTTTAATGATAAGTGCTGGTGCCTTCACTAGGGAGAACCACCACAGATAAAGGAAGCCAGGGTTCTTTGCCCCAGGTCCCATGCTTTGTAACTCCTGTTGCAAAATGTCTGAAATAATAACACAGCTGAATAATGTGTGCTTTTCTAATGCAGCTAACAATGGTGCTCCAGAAGGTGGTGACAAATACTCTGTTTTCTATCGCCAGTGAGCACTTTTTTTGAAATTATGTAATGAAAATACATACCAGAGTGTGCTTAAAATAGCGCATTTCCAGGTGCAACTTTAGCTTCAGAAGAGGCAGGTCCTGGTTATTGTGGTCACCTAACAAATACGATTTTGTCTGAAGAGTCGTCTTATAGTTTGTGTCTTTATTCCTTCACCTACGAGGGAGATAAAGCATTTTCTGTCATCAATGGATGCCTTGCATTCAGGCTCTGACTTCTGAGTTGCTTCCCACCGCCCCCATCGAAGATGGACTTAAGAATTGTCTTTATACATTTTGAAAAAGGAGGCCATTTTGTTGGATTTTTCCATTGGGGGCACATCTATAAATGTGCAAAATAAGAGTAGGAAATTGGATTCTTGTGTCACCCCTCGTATTTCCATGCTGAAGAACTGAGGAACTCCATTGGTACTTATTTGTGTGCGTGTGGGGACAGGTATCTAAAACCACTTTGATCAACACCTCCTAATCATTGATTCCCATTTTTAAAAGAGCAGTTTTATGTAAACTCCCTTCAATTGATATTGCTAGTGAAGCGTAAGTTATTTATAGATTAGTAGTTGACTAGCTTTTTGGGGGTAAAAGGTGTTTTGTCAGGTGGGTGTTCTTGGTGTGTTTCAGAGTGTTCCACACTGGGCTGTGTTACAGGGAAGTGTTAGCAATATAAGGGAGGTTTGGCTCTTAAGAGGATTGAGTCCGTCTTACATCCTTTCTAGGCCACCAACACGCATGCAAAAGAGTTGTATAACAGGAATACCCTTAATTCATGGATGCAATGTGGTTTGGTGGTTGTCTTACTCATGTGGAGATTTTGGTTTTAACATCAGTTTCGGCACTTGACAAAACCTTTGCGATTCTTGGCAAATTACTTAATCAATAAGTGGTTCAAATTGAAAATCTGTGTTAATGGACATATATGTTTGTGTGTGATGAAACACATAGGTAATCCAAATAGCTAACACCATAACTGTTACGCAAAATCTTGAATAGTCTCCCAGACCTCTTTGATGTGTACAGCTCAGATGAGAATGCTAATATAGTTGTGCATTCATGGCACTGTCCCCAGGATTTGTAGTACCTGCAATATGAAAACATTTGTTTGCTTTTTCACAAGGCTTTAGGTACAGATTGGAGCACTGATCAGAACCTCTCGCATGACATCAAACTCTTAGCACTTAGGCCACTGAGAGTTCAAGCACGCTTCCAAACAACCATGAAGCCACCAGTTGACAAAATAACTGAGATCGTAGAGTGTCTCAAGGCTACAGCAACAACAGCCATCTGGTAGAAATGTCATGTAACAGTATGCTGCATAATTGAACATTAGTTTCAAGCATTCAGACACAATTTGGGTGGTCACATCAATTGAGGTCATTACGGAGACTGTCTACAGTCATGAACTTTCCATCTACCAGTCATTGATTTCAGAGGTGTGAGTCTAGTTAGTTCAGTGGAAGCAAAAGAAGAATAAAACACCCAGATCGCATTAATATACTAACCAAAGTCCAGCATTGGAAACATTGCTCTTATGACCTGGAAGGAGGGGATCACCCTAAACATAGAGTCAAAGTGGATTTAAGTGATTACACTTATGGCTGCTGAAACCAATTACAAGACATAGGGCCTCATTATGACCCTGGCGGGCGGCGGAGGCCGCCCGCCAGGATCCCGCCCTCCAAATTACCGCGCCGCGGTCAAAAGACCGCGGCGGGTATTACGAGTTTTCCCCTGGGCTGGCGGGCGGTTCCAGTTAAACCGCCCGCCAGCCCAGGGGAAAACGACCTTCCCACGAGGATGCCGGCTCGTAATCGAGCCGGCGGAGTGGGAAGGTGCGACGGGTGCTACTGCACCCGTCGCGTATTTCACTGTCTGCAAGGCAGACAGTGAAATACATTTTGGGGCCCTCTTACGGGGGCCCCTGCCGTGCCCATGCCATTGGCATGGGCACGGCAGGGGCCCCCAGGGGCCCCGCGACCCCCCCTACCGCCATCCTGTTCATGGCGGCTTTCCCGCCATGAACTGGATGGCGGTAGGGGGGGTCAGAATCCTCATGGCTGCGGAGCGCGCTCCGCAGCCATGGAGGATTCCAATGAGCAGCGGAAAGTCAGCGGGAGACCGCTGACTTTCCGCTTCTGACCGCGGCTGAACCGCCGCGGTCAGAATGCTCATTGGAGCACCGCCAGCCTGTCGGCGGTGCTCCCGTGGTCGGTGGCCCTGGCGGCCACCGGCCGCCAGGGTCAGAATGACCCTCATAGTTCTGCCACCTATGAGGGACGTGCGGTTGGTGAAGAAGCACTTTGCTTAATTGAATTCCACTTGTTATCATTGGTTTTAAATCTCGGTGTTGAAAGTACAGTTGTCAAAAAGAGCAATTACTCATAATATAAATATAATGTGGGCCTTGGTTTTGCCTCTTATAGCAATTGACTTTCTTCTGTCAGCCTCATTCAGCCATTGGCTTGGAACTTTTGTCAATCATGTTTCAGCTGAACCCAGTGGAGTATTTATTCAATACTTACCTAATGTTATTTGCTGTTTGGGTGCATCCCTTTGCCTCCACTGGAGTGAGCCGCGTGAGGGACTACTTGACCACTATAGTTCTCTCTGTTTGAAATAGAAACTAAGTCTGGCCTTTATTGAATGCCAGGTAGCCTTTAGTACAGTCGGCCTTTTATCTAGTGTCTGATTCTAATGTGCTTATGTGCACATTAAGTGCACATTAAAATTACAACTTTTGGCCTTGCCAAGGCTTGTGCTTCCTAGCATATGTGAGGAATATTTTATAGACTTTAGGCTAGGCTCCTTAATAGGACAGCCTACGAGTCAATGGGAGCTTTATCAGAGGGGGCATTCATTTGAGAACTTGCCGAAAATCATAGGTTTCTTGGCTGGTTTCTCTGGGTTATTGTGAGAACAGTTATTATTTCTTCATGAGCAGTAGTGTGAACTTTGAATATATTTGTTTTTCATGTATGGTCTTGCTTTTGTGGATAGAATAGGTAATATTGTTGTGTGAACATATACTTCTCACTCAGCTGTTGCTGTACCAGAGTCATAACGGAGAGAGGACATCAAGGAGCAGGGAATGTGATGGATGAGCCATGTGTTATACAGGCTAACAAGCCACCTTATCCGGTCTGACAAGTCAGTGTCACTTTGAACCTTTCCCATCTCAGTCATTTAAAAACCAACATTGTTCATTGAATTTTTGCTTCATCCGATAGAGTTGGGTTTAAATTGTGATAACCTTGAAGGTAAGGCCTGGGCTGGAGAGGGTTTAAAATGACCTGGCTGCCAGGGATGATTATCACCTGCTTAGGTTTGCAATCATATAAGTCTTCAGTGGCCTTGCCAGTGTTCAATGAATGGTGGCTGGATGGGGAAGGGTGACAACAATTAGTTCCTTAATTTTCTTTTTGTTTATTTACTGCGTTTTGCTATAATCTCAAAGAAGCATGAGGAAAGAGTATGAATGATGACACTGGGCATCAAATGTATTTTTCTTCTTTAAGATTGAGGTTAGCAGGCCCTCTTCCCTCACCTCCTCCTACAATTCCCCTCCCGCACTTTACTAACCCTAGACTAGCCCAGGCTGCCACAAGTTGCTAGAAGTGCACACGTGTGGGAGTAGTGCAAAGAGGTTTCCTGTGTTTCAGGAAAGCAAGAAATCTGAGCCCATATTTATACTTTTTGATGCAAATCAGTGCTAGTGCAGATTTGCGTCAAAAAGTTTAACGCCGTCTAACGCCATTCCAACGCGCCAGCCGGGCGCCTTATTTATGGAATGACGGTAGCCGGTGCTGCGGCCTGGTTAGCGTCAAAATAAATGACGGTAACTGGGCAGTGGAGGCGAAGGGAAGACTGTGGGTTGTGCGCCAAAGAATAGTGCATGTCAGGTTAGAGTCAAAAATATTGGCTCTAACCTGACTAGCGCCATTTTTTGACTCACTACCTCCATGGAAATGACTCCTGTCTTAGCAAAGACAGGAGTCATGCCCCCCTGCCCAATGGCCATGCAAGGGGACTTCTGTCCCCTTGGCCCGTCCATTGGGCAAAGTGGCATGTAGGGGGGCCCAAGTTAGGCCCCCCTATGTCAATAAAAAAAAAAAAAAACATACTTACCTGCACTCACCATAGATGGGTCCCCCCATCCATGGGTGTCCTCCAGGGGTGGGTGAGGGCGGCAGGGGGTGTCCCTGGGTGCAGGCAAGGGCACTTGTGGACTGCTCCCATGGTCTTCCATCATGGAAATGAGCCCACAGGTCCCCTAACGACTGCCCTGACCCAGGCGTAAAAAACGGCACAAATCCGGGTTGGCGCCATGTTTTAAGGCACACCTCCTCCTGTGAGTAATTTTGATGCCAGGGGATAAATAAGGCGCACATGCCTTAGAGTAATTTTTTGCACGTGAATGCCGACCTTGCCTGTCATTAGCTCAAGGTAGGTTTTCACGTACAAAAGATGGTGCACACTCCATAACTTTGGCGCTAGACGGGTCTAGCGCCAAAGTATAAATATGGAGTTAAGTTTTCTCCGAATTTGCGCCAAAAGAAATGACGCAAATCCGGTGCAAACAGAGTATAAATATGGGCCCTAATCTCTTACGTCAGGTAGTTCATCAGTAGGGTTCATACCCAAAACAAGTTATGTAATAGGGCATTGTTTTTCTGACATTATCCCTTTATTGCTGACAAATACCAAACCCACCCCAAACTGGAACTTTGTGTAGACAAGTCTACATACCGCTATTTGCCTGCTATTTCTTGTTTGTCAGCCAACTTAGTTGCATGACTTATCTCAAGGCTGTTGCTGGGGGACCATTGACCATTTGGAGCAGTAGACCAGAGATAACCACCCCAGATGCAGTCTCCAAAGATGCTCAGTATGTCATCTCTTGCATACAAAACCTCTTTTGAAAAAGACTCAAACCAGAGACATCTCCAAAATGCTTACACCAAGATAACCTCCCCTGGCACCTCTTCCAACAGTGATCACATCTGCACAGGCCCATTTATAGAGTTTTGACGAGGCATAGTGCCTGCATTATTTATATATGTATGTCAGTGGTTCTTACTGGAGTGACCACCTTCCTCCCGGTCAGTATGGCTTCAGTTTCCAGTTCAGGACTTTCATTGACAGTGTAGTGCATACTGGCTTTGTAGGCTGGTTTTGCTTCAATTGAATTGCATAGACCAGGGTTCTGCAAAGTCGGTCCTGGAGATCTGGGTCCATGCCAGATTTTTTGCATATCCACATTTAGTAAAATGTAGATTTCTGAAACATCTTGTATCTAAATGTGGATATGCTAAAAATCTGGCATGGACCAGGCTCTCCAGGATCGACTTTGCAGAATCCTGGCATAGACCTACGCACAGGCAAACAGTGATTTATAGGAATAAGGTTCAGGACTGGCGATAGTGTCCATAAGCACCTGGAGCATGGTTGTCACTCTATTCTTATGATGTCCAAAGTGTTTGGTTGCTAAAGGCAGACGTGAATCACTCGACCTACAAGCAAACTGATGACCAACTCTCTTTTATATTTTCTGCAGGTGTCTGTCTGTGGCTAAAATAACCATGTTTAACCGCTTCTGTGCCCTGGACGAGGTCACCTCGTCCAGGGCTACAGTTCCCCTGTGCCTTGGACGAGGTCACCTCGTCCAAGGCACAGGGGAGCTTGGGGGAGCGCTAGCGCGCCCCCCGTGCACCCCTCTCCCCCCCAAGGCGGGGATGGAAGGGGAAGACCTTCCCCTTCCACCCCCGTCCCCCCCCGGCAATCCGATGACATCAGCGCGCGCACAGCGCGCCAACGTCATCTAGTGTTGCCGGGCGCGCTGGAAGCCATTTGCTTCCAGCGCGTCGTCGGGAAAGGACCCAGAAGGTGAGTCCTTTCCGTTTTTGGGGGGCGGGGGGTGGTGAAAACAGACACGGGGGAAAGGAAAGGGTTTTTCCTTTCCCCCTGTGCCTGTTTTCACAAGATTCTTGCTCCACGAGCGCGGGCAGGGCCCGCGATCGTGGAGCAGGAATCTCCACTAGACACCAGGGATTTTCTTGGCCATGTTTCTTTTGGGGGCGACCCCTTGGGCAAGGGTCGTCCCCCTGGGGGGAAATTTGTTTTAGTATTTCGCCCCCCCCGGGGGCAGATCTGCTGATTTTTCGGCGGATCTGCCCCCGGGGGGGGGGCGAAAACCACTAGACACCAGGGATTTTATTTTGGGTGTTTATTTTGGGGGCGACCCCATGGGCAAGGGTCGCCCCCCCGGGGCAATTTTTTTTAGTATTTCGCCCCCCCTTGGGGGCAGATCACCTTTTTTTCGGCGGATCTGCCCCGTGGGGGGGGGGGGGGGGGCGAAATCCACTAAACATCAGAGATTTATTTTTATTGTAAAGTTTCTTTTGGGGGCGATTCCTTGGGCAAGGGTCGCCCCACTGGGGGGCTATTTTTTTTCTGTTTCTGCCCCCCCGATGGCAGACCAGCCATTTTTTAGACGATCTGGCCCCCGGGGGGGTGGAAGCACACTAGGCGCCAGGGATTGTGTGGTATGTGTGTGTGTGGTGTGTGTTTTGGGGCACCCCTTGGGCATCGGTCGCCCCCCTAAAGTGGGGAAAGTTCGTATTGACCATCTCTGCCCCTATTTTTGTAGGCCCATCTGCCCCCAAGGAGGGCAGAAACCACCAATACGGCAGGGATTTTTTGTTTTTGTTTTGTGTTGTGCTGGGGGTGCCCCCTTTGGGAAGGGTCGCCCCCAAAGGGGGCACAGAGGTGTTGCCCATTTCTGCCCCCCTTGGGGGCAGATTGGCCAATTTTGTTACGCCCATCTACCCCCGAGGGGGGCAGGATCCACTTAGGTACCAGGGACAACTTCTAAGTTCTTGGTGGTGGGGTGTTTGTCAACTGGCAAAGTATTTGTATTTGTGATTATAACAATTTATTTCTTCTTTTTCTTCTAGTTCAACGCTTTTGCTTCCTTTGCTGTGGATCTTTGCGGTTTTGGCAGTAGTTGTCCTGCGGTTTGCATAGTTGCATGTTTTAGGTAAGTGAAAGCAATTTACTCCAAAGGAGTATTGTTGACATGCATGAATGACATGTTTGTAGGTGGTGTACTAAATGCAGTATTGTGTGTTTGACATTGTCCTTAGATTTGAGCACAGTGATGTTTGTGTTGTCATATGTCTAATTTCCTTTTTTTTTCTTCTTTTTAGTGGGATATCATTGGTGATTGCTGTGTCTGTGCAGAGTAGTTGCTTGGTGAGTAGCTTTTTCAGGCAAGTGAGTGGTATAGTTTTTTGTAGTACATAACTCTTTGTGATAAAGCTACACTTTGTTTATTACTTATTTTAGTGCTAGTTGTTGTTGGCAATCCATTTGTTGTTAGGATCATGGCTAGCCGCAAAGTGACCGCTCAGGTTGTTCGCATGCTCTTTGAGTCATCTTCAGACCATGATTACGACACTGACTCTGCATCTGAGGCAGAGGAGGAAGCAGGAGATTCTGGAAGTGAGTTTTCTGTCCGAGAGTATTCTTCTGATGAGGAAGCTACTCTCAGTGCAGATGAAGGGCCTGTGTGAGAGGAGGACATTGATGTGCCAAGAGTGCAGCAGCCCGGGGCTGAAGGGTTTCCCATTAGAAGACCTGACACCTGGATTGCCCCAAACATGGAGCAGCCACAGTTACCTGCATTTACTGGTCTCCCAGGGTGTAGAGTCAATACGGAAAACTTTTTGCCTGTCCATTTCTTTCACTTGTTTATGGACGATGTATTTTTGGAAGAGATTGTGGAGCAGACAAATGTGTATGCAGAGCAATATTTGCGGGACAACGCTGCCAGACTTAAGCCTCAGTCTAGAGCTACTCAGTGGGTTCCCACATATCTGGAAGAGATTAAAAGGTTTTTAGGTTTGTCTTTTTTGATGGGGTTGATCAGGAAGCCGTCACTGGCTTCTTATTGGTCTACTAGTCCCTTGATGGCAACTGCTATATTTCCTGCAACTATGACACGTAATCGGTATTTGCTTCTTCTTCGTATGCTGCATTTTGTAGACAATGCTTTAGCCTTGCCACGAGATCACCCTGATTGTGACCGTCTTTTTAAGATTAGGCCTGTCCTTGATCATTTTGTGGATCAGTTTTTAGAGGTCTATGTTCCAGGCAAAGAGATAAGTGTGGACGAGTCTTTGGTCCTTTTCAAGGGGCGTTTAGTTTTTAAGCAGTACATTCCTAGTAAGAGGGCACGGTATGGGATTAAATTGTATCTGCTGTCTGAAAGCAGTACAGGATATGTGTATAATTTCCGGGTCTACACTGGTAGGGATTCCAGTATTGACGCTCCTGGTTGTCCGGCCACTTTTGGAGTTAGCGAAATAATTGTGTGGGAACTTGCTAGACGGCTGTTTAACAAAGGTCACCATTTGTACGTAGATAATTTCTACACTGGAGTGCAGTTGTTCAAGGAGTTGTTTAGGGTGGACACTGTTGCTTGTGGCACAATCCTTTCTAACCAGAAAGGCTATCCAAGGGAGCTTGTCTGTAAAAAACTTGAGAGGGGACAGTGCAGTGCCTTGCGGAATAATGAGCTGCTAGCTCTGAAATTTTCAGACAGGAGGGATGTGTACATGCTATCGACCATCCATGATGAGAGTACTTCCCCTGTGGCTGTTTGGGGTCAGGTTGCGGAAGTGCGCAAACCTGCGTGCATTTTGGACTACAATAGGCACATGGGTGGTGTTGATAGAGTAGATCAGAGGTTGGAACCTTACACTGCTCTTCGTAAGTCTTCTGTGTGGAAAAAAAGTTGGCCCTACATTTATTTCATTTGGCAACTTTTAATGCCTTTATTGTATACAAGGATTGTTCACCTGAGTCAAGGATGACATTTGTTAAATTTCAGGGGTCGGTGATAGAAAGCCTTATTGTGGTGGAACCGGCAAGAGTTCCTAGAGTAGAAGTGGTGGAGGATGTGGCTAGATTGAAAGATCGGCACTTTCCAGATCACATTCCTCCCACTCCCAAAAAAGACTTGCCCACAAAGAAATGTAGAGTATGTGCCCGGAGATTAATCCGGAGGGAGAGCCGGTTGTACTGCCCCGAATGCCCTTCAAAGCCTGGGCTGTGTGTGCCCGGCTGTTACAGAAGTTACCATACCAAAAGAATATTCTGGGAAATACCGTGAGCGTAAGCTGTCTGTTTTATATTATCATATGTTTCACGGTTGGCATCTCTGTCATGTATTTAGTTAGAGCTTTTGTGTTTGTAGTTTTGTGCTTATTTTATAATTAGTGGTTTCTTTGTTGTTTATAAACAAAAAAAGTGATGGCGGTGTGCGTGGGGTGGCGCTTGGCTGGCGGTGTGCTTGGGGTGGCGCTTGGCTGGCTGTGTGCGTGGGGTGGCGCTTGGCTGGCGGTGTGCTTGGGGTGGCGCTTGGCTGGCGGTGTGCTTGGGGTGGTGCTTGGCTGGCGGTGTGCTTGGGGTGGCGCTTGGCTGGCGGTGTGCTTGGGGGGGCGCTTGGCTGGCGGTGTGCTTGGGGTGGCGCTTGGGGTGGCGCTTGGGGTGGCGCTTGGCTGGCGGTGTGCGTGGGGTGGCGCTTGGCTGGCGGTGTGCTTGCGGTTGCGCTTGGCTGGCGGTGTGCGTGGGGTGGCGCTTGGCTGGCGGTGTGCGTGGGGTGGCGCTTGGCTGGCGGTGTGCGTAGGGTGGCACTTGGCTGTCGGTGTCCTTGGGGTGGCTCTTGGCTGGCGGTGTGGGTGGGGTGGCGCTTGGCTGGCGGTGCCAGCCAAACGGCAGTCCACACTCCCATCAGCTGGTGTGATTCTTGTATCAGGCATGTGGGTGTATGTAAGTGATGGGCCCTTGAGTGGCGCGGTCTGTCGATGTGAGTGTTGTAATGTGCTGGGCCCGTGGCTGGCGGTGTGAATGGTCTTGTGCATGTCATGTATGAAAGGTGTGTGAATGGACTGTAAAACGGTTGGTGCCTTGTCGCGGCTTTATAGCTCACGAGCTGTGAGTCATTGGTTCAGTTTTTTGCCTTTCAGTTATTAGCAGTGCATTTCATTTTTGTGAAATCTCTTGTTAATAAAATTTGATCCACTGAACCATCACTCACCCTCGTGCCAAATCCAACCAGTATGTGTGGTAAAAATGACAAAACCTGCTCCGCTGTAATCAGGCGTCGCAGCACACCTGTGACACGCTCGGTGCCTTGGGTTTGACCCCGATGATGAAGCATGCCACCAACTTGGTTGGTGGGTGAGGGGTCTTTTTCACATAACCTAAGTGTGTTTCTTTTCACAATTTTAGTGTTTGGGACATCACGGACGTATGTGCACACATCAAAATGATATATTACAAAAATAACTGTTTTTGGGGGGAGGAGCCACCTATGTTTTTGGTCCTGGGTGCGGCCTTCATCTAGGGAAACCTACAAAACACAGACATTTTTTAAAACTAGACACCCCAAGGAGTCCAGGGAGGTGTGGCTTGTGTGGCTCCCTCAACATTTTCTTACCCAGACTCCTCTGTAAACCTCAAAATTTGCATAAAAAAGCATATTTTCCTGACTTTTCTTAGTAGGATCACCGCTCCAGCACAAAATTCCTACTCCCCAGTTTTCCCCTCAGTCTTCCAAGTAAATGACACCTCACTTATGTGGGTCCCCAAAGCAGAGTCCGTCTAAAGATGTATAAAAGAATATGCCCGTATAAACTTGCTGTGCTATCCCTTCTATCTCTTCAAGTTTTGGGCCTTATTCTGTTGCAGGCACCTGGCCCACCCACACAAGTGAGGTATCATTTTTATCGGCAGACTTGGGGGAACGCTGGGTGGAAGGAAATTTGTGGCTCCTCTCAGATTCCAGAACTTTCTGTCACCGAAATGAGAGGAAAGGGTGTTTTTTTAGCCACATTTTGAGGTTTGCAAAGGATTCTGGGTAACAGAACCTGGTCCGAGCCCCACAAGTCACCCCATCTTGGATTCCCCTAGGTCTCTAGTTTTCAGAAATGCACAGGGTTGGTAGGTTTCCCTAGGTGCCGGCTGAGCTACAGGCCAAAATCCACAGGTAGGCACTGTTTTCTTTCAAAAAATGGGATGTGTCCACGTTGCGCTTTGGGGCATTTCCTGTCGCGGGCGCTAGGCATACCCACACAAGTGAGGTATCATTTTTATCGGGAGACTTGGGGGAACGCTGGGTGGAAGGAAATTTGTGGCTGCTCTCAGATTCCAGAACTTTCTGCCACAGAAATGTGAGGAACATGTGTTTTTTTAGCAAAATTTTGAGGTTTGCAATAGATTCTGGGTAACAGAACCTGGTCTGAGCCACACAAGTCACCCCATCTTGGATTCCTCTAGGTCGCTAGTTTTCAGAAATGCACAGGTTTGGTAGGTTTCCCTAGGTGGCGGCTGAGCTACAGGCCAAAATCTACAGGTAGGCACTTTGCAAAAAACACCTCTGTTTTCTTTCAAAAATTTGGATGTGTCCACGTTGTGCTTTGGGGCGTTTCCTGTCGCGGGCGCTAGGCCTACCCACACAAGTGAGGTATCATTTTTATCGGGAGACGTGGGGGAACCCTGGGTGGAAGGAAATTTGTGGCTCCTCTCAGATTCCAGAACTTTCTGCCACAGAAATGTGAGGAACATGTGTTTTTTTAGCCAAATTTTGAGGTTTGCAAAGGATTCCGGGTTACAGAACCTGGTCCGAGCCACACAAGTCACCCCATCTTGGATTCCCTTAGGTCTCTAGTTTTCAGAAATGCACAGGTTTGGTAGGTTTCCCTAGGTGGCGGCTGAGCTACAGGGCAAAATCTACAGGTAGGCACTTTGCAAAAAACACCTCTGTTTTCTTTAAAAAATTTGGATGTGTCCACGTTGCGCTTTGGGGCGTTTCCTGTCGCGGGCGCTAGGCCTACCCACACAAGTGAGGTATCATTTTTATCGGGAGACGTGGGGGAACGCTGGGTGGGAGGAAATTTGTGGCTCCTCTCAGATTCCAGAACTTTCTGCCACAGAAATGTGAGGAACATGTGTTTTTTTAGCCAAATTTTGAGGTTTGCAAAGGATTCTGGGTAACAGAACCTGGTCCGAGCCACACAAGTCACCCCATCTTGGATTCCCCTAGGTCTCTAGTTTTCAGAAATGCACAGGTTTGGTAGGTTTCCCTAGGTGGCGGCTGAGCTACAGGCCAAAATCTACAGGTAGGCACTTTGCAAAAAACACCTCTGTTTTCTTTCAAAAATTTGGATGTGTCCACGTTGCGCTTTGGGGCGTTTCCTGTCGCGGGCGCTAGGCCTACCCACACAAGTGAGGTATCATTTTTATCGGGAGACGTGGGGGAACGCTGCGTGGAAGGAAATTTGTGGCTCCTCTCAGATTCCAGAACTTTCTGCCACAGAAATGTGAGGAACATGTGTTTTTTTAGCCAAATTTTGAAGTTTGCAAAGGATTCTGGGTAACAGAACCTGGTCCGAGCCACACAAGTCACTCCATCTTGGATTCCTCTAGGTCTCTAGTTTTCAGAAATGCACAGGTTTGGTAGGTTTCCCTAGGTGGCGGCTGAGCTACAGGCCAAAATCTCCAGGTAGGCACTTTGCAAAAAACACCTCTGTTTTCTTTAAAAAATGTGGATGTGTCCACGTTGCGCTTTGGGGCGTTTCCTGTCGCGGGCGCTAGGCCTACCCACACAAGTGAGGTATCATTTTTATCGGGAGACGTGGGGGAACGCTGGGTGGGAGGAAATTTGTGGCTCCTCTCAGATTCCAGAACTTTCTGCCACAGAAATGTGAGGAACATGTGTTTTTTTAGCCATATTTTGAGGTTTGCAAAGGATTCTGGGTAACAGAACCTGCTCCGAGCCACACAAGTCACCCCATCTTGGATTCCCCTAGGTCTCTAGTTTTCAGAAATGCACAGGTTTGGTAGGTTTCCCTCGTGGCGGCTGAGCTACAGGCCAAAATCTACGGGTAGGCACTTTGCAAAAAACACCTCTGTTTTCTTTAAAAAATTTGGATGTGTCCACGTTGCGCTTTGGGGCGTTTCCTGTCGCGGGCGCTAGGCCTACCCACACAAGTGAGGTATCATTTTTATCGGGAGACGTGGGGGAACGCTGCGTGGAAGGAAATTTGTGGCTCTTCTCAGATTCCAGAACTTTCTGCCACAGAAATGTGAGGAACATGTGTTTTTTTAGCCAAATTTTGAAGTTTGCAAAGGATTCTGGGTAACAGAACCTGGTCCGAGCCACACAAGTCACTCCATCTTGGATTCCTCTAGGTCTCTAGTTTTCAGAAATGCACAGGTTTGGTAGGTTTCTCTAGGTGGCGGCTGAGCTACAGGCCAAAATCTCCAGGTAGGCACTTTGCAAAAAACACCTCTGTTTTCTTTCAAAAATGTGGATGTGTCCACGTTGCGCTTTGGGGCGTTTCCTGTCGCGGGCGCTAGGCCTACCCACACAAGTGAGGTATCATTTTTATCGGGAGACGTGGGGGAACGCTGGGTGGAAGGAAATTTGTGGCTCCTCTCAGATTCCAGAACTTTCTGCCACAGAAATGTGAGGAACATCTGTTTTTTTAGCCAAATTTTGAGGTTTGCAAAGGATTCTGGGTAACAGAACCTGGTCCGAGCCACACAAGTCACCCCATCTTGGATTCCCCTTGGTCTCTAGTTTTCAGAAATGCACAGGTTTGGTAGGTTTCCCTAGGTGGCGGCTGAGCTACAGGCCAAAATCTACAGGTAGGCACTTTACAAAAAACACCTCTGTTTTCTTTCAAAAATTTGGATGTGTCCACGTTGCGCTTTGGGGCGTTTCCTGTCGCGGGCGCTAGGCCTACCCACACAAGTGAGGTATCATTTTTATCGGGAGACGTGGGGGAACGTCGGTGGAAGGAAATTTGTGGCTCCTCTCAGATTCCAGAACTTTCTGCCATAGAAATGTGAGGAACATGTGTTTTTTTAGCCAAATTTTGAGGTTTGCAAAGGATTCTGGGTAACAGAACCTGGTCCGAGTCACACAAGTCACCCCATCTTGGATTCCCCTAGGTCTCTAGTTTTCAGAAATGCACAGGTTGGGTAGGTTTCCCTAGGTGGCGGCTGAGCTGCAGGCCAAAATCTACAGGTAGGCACGTTGCAAAAAACACCTCTGTTTTCTTTAAAAAATTTGGATGTGTCCACGTTGCGCTTTGGGGCGCTTCCTGTCGCGGGCGCTAGGCCTGCCCACACAAGTGAGGTATCATTTTTATCGGGAGACGTGGGGGAACGCTGGGTGGAAGGAAATTTGTGGCTCCTCTCAGATTCCAGAACTTTCTGCCACAGAAATGTGAGGAACATGTGTTTTTTTAGCCAAATTTTGAGGTTTGCAAAGGATTCTGGGTAACAGAACCTGGTCCGAACCACACAAGTCACCCCATCTTGGATTCCCCTAGGTCTCTAGTTTCCAGAAATGCACAGGTTTGGTAAGTTTCCCTAGGTGGCGGCTGAGCTACAGGCCAAAATCTACAGGTAGGCACTTTGCAAAAAACACCTCTGTTTTCTTTAAAAAATTTGGATGTGTCCACGTTGCGCTTTGGGGCGCTTCCTGTCACGGGCGCTAGGCCTGCCCACACAAGTGAGGTATCATTTTTATCGGGAGACGTGGGGTAACGCTGGGTGGAAGGAAATTTGTGGCTCATCTCAGATTCCAGAACTTTCTGCCACAGAAATGTGAGGAACATGTGTTTTTTTAGCCAAATTTTGAGGTTTGCAAAGGATTCTGGGTAACAGAACCTGCTCCGAGCCACACAAGTCACCCCATTTTGGATTCCCCTAGGTCTCTAGTTTTCAGAAATGCACAGGTTTGGTAGGTTTCCCTAGGTGGCGGCTGAGCTACAGGCCAAAATCTACAGGTAGGCACTTTGCAAAAAACACCTCTGTTTTCTTTCAAAAATTTGGATGTGTCCACGTTGCGCTTTGGGGCGTTTCCTGTCGCGGGCGCTAGGCCTACCCACACAAGTGAGGTATCATTTTTATCGGGAGACGTGGGGGAACGCTGCGTGGAAGGAAATTTGTGGCTCCTCTCTGATTCCAGAACTTTCTGCCACAGAAATGTGAGGAACATGTGTTTTTTTAGCCAAATTTTGAGGTTTGCAAAGGATTCTGGGTAACAGAACCTGGTCCGAGCCACACAAGTCACCCCATCTTGGATTCCACTAGGTCTCTAGTTTTCAGAAATGCACAGGTTTGGTAGGTTTCCCTAGGTGGCGGCTGAGCTACAGGCCAAAATCTCCAGGTAGGAACTTTGCAAAAAACACCTCTGTTTTCTTTAAAAAATGTGGATGTGTCCACGTTGCGCTTTGGGGCGTTTCCTGTCGCGGGCGCTAGGCCTACCCACACAAGTGAGGTATCATTTTTATCGGGAGACGTGGGGGAACGCTGGGTGGAAGGAAATTTGTGGCTCCTCTCAGATTCCAAAACTTTCTGCCACAGAAATGTGAGGAACATGTGTTTTTTTAGCCACATTTTAAGGTTTGCAAAGGATTCTGGGTAACAGAACCTTGTCCGAGCCACACAAGTCACTCCATCTTGGATTCCCCTAGGTCTCTAGTTTTCAGAAATGCACAGATTTGGTAGGTTTCCCTAGGTGCCGGCTGAGCTAGAGGCCAAAATCTACAGGTAGGCACTTTGCAAAAAATACCTCTGTTTTCTTTAAAAAAAATGGGATGTGTCCACGTTGCGTTTTGGGGCGTTTCCTGTCGCGGGCGCTATGCCTACCCACACAAGTGAGGTATCATTTTTATCGGGAGACTTGGGGAAACATAGATTAGCAAAACAAGTGTTATTGCCCCTTGTCTTTCTCTATATTTTTTCCTTCCAAATATAGGAGAGTGTGTAAAAAAGACATCTATTTGAGAAATGCCCTGTAATTCTAATGCTAGTATGGTTACCCCGGAATTCAGAGATGTGCAAATAACCACTGCTCCTCAACACCTTATCTTGTGCCCTTTTTGGAAATACAAAGGTTTTCTTGATAGCAATTTTTTACTCTTTATATTTCAGCAAATTAATTGCTGTATACCCGGTATAGAAAGAAAACGCACTGCAGGGTGCAGCTCATTTATTGGCTCTGGGTTCCTCGGGTTCTTGATGAACCTACAAGCCTTATATATCCCCGCAACCAGAGGAGTCCAGCAGACGTAACGGTATATTGCTTTTGATAATCTGACATTGCAGGGAAAAGTTACAGAGTAAAACGTAGAGAAAAATTTATGTTTTTTTACCTCAATTTCAATATTTTTCTTTTTCAGTTGTTATTTTCTGTAGGAAACCCTTGTAGGATCTACACAGATGACCCCTTGCTGAATTCAGAATTGTGTCTACTTTTCAGAAATGTTTAGGTTTCTGGGATCCAGCATTGGTTTCATGCCCATTTCTGTCACTGACTGGAAGGAGGCTGAAAGCACAAAAAATTGCAAAAATGGGGTATATCACAGTAAAATGCCAAAATTGTGTTGAAAAATTGGGTTTTCTGATTCAAGTCTGCCTGTTCCTGAAAGCTGGGAAGCTGCTGAGTTTAGCACCGCAAACCCTTTGTTGATGCCATTTTAAGGGGAAAAACCACAAGCCTTCTTCTGCAGCCACTTTTTCCAATTTTTTTGAAAAAAACAAACTTTTCACTGTATTTTGGCTAATTTCTTGGCCTCCTTCAGGGGAACCCACAAAGTCTGGGTACCTCTAGAATCCCTAGGATGTTGGAAAAAAAGGACGCAAATTTGGCTTGGTTAGCTTATGTGGACAAAAAGTTATGAGGGCATAAGCGCGAACTGCCCCAATTAGGCAAAAAAAGGCCTGGAACAGGAGGGGGGAAAGGCCTGGCAGCGAAGGGGTTAAATGAACATTGACACTGTTTTTATAAGTTATTCATATTTTAAAATGATTAACTTACCAGTGCAGACCTAGAAAAACACAATATCATAGAAGGCAACTAAAAGGGCATTCACATTGCATGGCTATCGCAGACTCCCACTTTCCGTGATTCACTGTAAATGTGGCTACATTTCATGTGTGCATTATGTCGAGTTGACATTCCTGCTGGCATCCCAGAATACGTATTTCATAATTATCTGCTCTGAGAAGCGAAAGTCACACTGTGTAAACCAGAAATGATGGAATCAGCTGTTATGAACAAGGCGCCACACGTCCAACATCATCTGATGTGAGGGCGTTTGTTCCAGCGCTCCTGGCTTCTCACGTCCCCAGTCAGATAAATCCTGTAAATGTTCACTACTTTACATGAAGAATGACTGATGGTTTTGGCAGCCCGCTTAACCAGTTCCGCCAGGTATACTTATGCAACGTTCTCTCCAATTAAAGAAGGTTTTGCAGTAAACAGCGGCCGTGAAGACGCCGCGCCGTAACTTTTCTGGCTGAACACGTTTGTTGACAATGTAGTCTTTGTCCTTTGACGCCCTTCAGCGTAGTAAAACATCTCTTGTAGTCGATGACAGGCGCTAGACACGTCATACCTCATACTGAGATGCGTGTGGAGAGGCACTTTCCTTCGTCATGTATAGCTGAAGAGAACTTTAAGTCTCTGTTGCAAATACCTATAGCTAATATAATAACACGAATCAATAATATTGACTGCGCCTGCATACATGTTTACTAATTGAAATTGCCTCAGCTTGTTATTGGTGGTTTATAATTGCGGCCTTGCAAGAGAAACCAATAATTTTAAGGGGGTAGGCAGCAGCTATCTTCACACTTTATAAAACCATTCCAGTCAGAAAGTGAATTTAAACTGCTAATCAAACCCTTCAACTCTTGCATGTCTATGGTGGAAATGCTCTTCTCCTTGGCTTCCCCGACTCTACACTCACCCTCTTAAGAGCCTCCTACACGCTTCACCTTCAAAAACAACTGCACCTCCTACAAACCCGTCACGACCGGCACCCTCATCTGCCTTGCTGACAAGCTCGCCATTCCTGTTGGCTCCTGGCACAACCACAACCAGGAACCAGTAGATTGTACGAAGAAGCGTAAAATACTCCTCTTTGATCCTATGAACTACCTCCACCATGTTGGGTTGGCGCTGAGGTATAGACCTCCTGCTGATATATACTTCTAAATTCTGGGGAATATTAAAATCACCCGATATTATTATACTTCCACCACCATTAGCCAATTGAAGAGAGAATTCATACAGTGCTGTGGAACATCTGACCTCGCCCCATAAAAAGAGGTCAAACAGTACATCTCATCATTAATGCAGATTTCAACCACCAGTCATCTTCCTGACCTGTCTGTGGTCACCCAATCGAAACTTTTATTAACCAACATCACAAACCCACAATGTAACGCAGAGGCCGAAGAGTAGCAAAGTAGTTAAAAAGTATACCGTATACCGATTAACTGAAGGCATTTTACATTTCTTAATATGCATCTATTGTAATTACACCAAGGAACCCCTTTGCTCTACCAGCCAATACAAAACAGCTTGATGCTTACGCAGGTTATTCAACCAATGAACATTGACAGAGAGTATCCTACCACTCCCCACCCCTTACTGCCCTGCTTGGCATGACAACATTTGAAATTCAAAGCCCCATAACATGAGCAAATCTCTTCCATACTGCCAATTCGTATTTCCCTCTCAATTTAGCATTTCCCTGCAAGAAACCCTTGTATCCCCATAAACACACACAGCCCAATCCCCTTTCAAAATTCTCAGGCCGCTCCACATCCCTTTACCCACACCCCTGTGCCAATAAAAGAATCCAGCCAACATCCCCACTTAAAGCCTACCTGTAGGAAGGTAGCCTCTTTCTAGCCTTGTTACCCCCACTTTTGGCCTGTTTGTGAGTATATGTCAGGGTGTTTTCACTGTCTTACTGGGATCCTGCTAGCCAGGGCCCAGTGCACTTAGTGAAAATCCTATGTTGTCAGTGTGTTTGATACGTGTCACTGGGATCCTGCTAGCCAGGACCCCAGTGCTCATATGTTTGTGGCCTATATGTGTTCCCTGTGTGGTGCCTAACTGTATCACTGAGGCTCTGCTAACCAGAACCTCAGTGTTTATGCTCTCTCTGCTTTCCAAATTTGTCACTACAGGCTAGTGACTAAATTTACCAATTCACATAAGCATACTGGCACACCCATATAATTCCCCTGTATTTGGTACTGAGGTACCCAGGGTATTGGGGTTCCAGGAGATTCCTATGGGCTGCAGCATTTCTTTTGCCACCCATAGGGTGCTCTGACAATTCTTACACAGGCCTGCCACTGCAGCCTGCGTGAAATAACGTCCATGTTATTTCACAGCCATTTTACACTGCACATAAGTAACTTATAAGTTACCTGTAAGTCTAACCTTCACTTAATTAAGGTTGGGTGCAAAGTTACTTAGTGTGTGGGCACCCTGGCACTAGCCAAGGTGCCCCCACATTGCTCAGGGCAAATTACCCAGACTTTGTGAATGCGGGGACACTATTACACACGTGCACTATACATAGGTCACTACCTATGTATGGCGTCACAATGGTAACTCCGAACATGGCCATGTAACATGTCTAAGATCATGAAATTGTCCCCCCAATACCAATTTGGTATCGGGCTGACAATTACATGATCCCCCGGGTCTCTAGCACAGAACCCGGGTCAAAGGCCAAACTGCCTTTCCGGGGTCTCCACTGCAGCTGCTGCTGCTGCCAACCCATCGGACAGGTTTCTGCCCTCCTGGGGTCCAGGCAGCACTGGCCCAGAAAGGCATAACAAAGGATTTCCTCTGAGAGAGGGTGTTACACCCTCTCCCTTTGGAAATAGGTGTGAAGGGCTTGGGAGGAGTAGCCTCCCCCAGCCTCTGGAAATTCTTTGATGGGCACAGATGATTCAACGTTTTGCAACGCTGCGATCCCCCACTTCGCGCATCGGCTTGTTTTCACTCTTCACCGAGGTAGTGTACCTGGGAGTCCGTGTGACTCCGTGGCCGGCGCCGTGATTCCTGACTTCACGCATCAGCTTCTTTTCACTCTTCACCAAGGTACTGTACCTGGGAGTCTGCGTGACTACATGGCTGGTGTTGGATTGTTGGGAGCGACTCGGTCACAACGCCGTGTTAACATCTCAACAAAGCATTTTGTGTTTTTAAGAGCTATTTTTTAATTTATTCTTTAAAAATTCATAACTTGACTTGTGTGTGTCGGATTTTTGTCATTTCGGTCTTATTTTGTTTAGATAAATATTGACTATTTCTCTAACCCTGTGTTGTGTCATTTTGTAGTGTTTTCATTAAGTTACTGTGTGTGTTGGTACAAATATTTTACACCTAGCACTCTGAAGCTAAGCCTACTGCTCTGCCAAGCTACCAAGGGGGTAAGCAGGGGTTAGCTGAGGGTGATTCTCTTTTACCCTGACTAGAGTGAGGGTCCTTGCTTGAACGGGGATAACCTGACTGTCAACCAAAGACCCCATTTTTAACAAGGATGTATTGTATGCAAGTAATTGTGGGCTGAACATCATTAAACACCATAAATTCTCCTTGGACCAAATTTCTAAGTCGGGCTTGTTGTAAATTGTTGCTTGACTGCTAGCTGCTTGGAATGATGATATTGTTTTTCAAGACTCCTTCCATCATTTTGAAGTCTTGTACGACATGTCAGGAAAGACCTGGATAACCTTACCTTTAATGCCTTTCTGTTTGATAAGACTGTTCAACACTTTTTCTAGCACTTGTAATCCCCAAAATTAACAAGTATGGGACAGGGTCTTGAGACATCAAGATATTCCTAAAATAGGACACAATATGCTTGTGTTATCATCAAGCCTTCTGTATTTCCTGATAGATGAGTATGAATCAAATCAACCATAAACTCTATTGCTTAGGTGACCTTCCACTCCTTCCTTTCTGGTATGCCAACAAACCTACAATTATACCTTCTTGAATGGTTCTCTTGATCCTTAAGCTGTTTCTTTATAGACACAAGCTCTTTTTCATAAAGTAGAGTTTATTTTAGCTTTCTCATTTCAGGTATCTTCGAGATCTGAAAATTCTACCAGTCCCTTCTTCCAGTTATGTCCCTTAGGACTCAAATTAGTTTCCATCTCTGTCCGCCCAGCCTGAAGAGTATGTGCCGAAGACATTTGAGAAGTTTTTAATCCCTGCACCTCTTCCAGAATCTTTAACAATAATGATTCAATCTTAGCTTCAGCTGGACAATATTCTGTATCCTCACTCACCAGTTACGCTAAAGGAGAGAGCTTTTTTAGAGGAAGATCTGTTTCCCCAGCAGTTTATGCCCCTAAGGTAGCTCCTACATTTAATTGGGAGGAGTGGAGGGCATCCAACTGATTTAACTGGATGTTCTGTGTATCTTCAATCACTGAGATACTACCTTCTTTTGTTGCCAGAATATTTTCCATATTGGAGGCTGAGACAAATGCTACAGAGGACGTGACCCCCTTACTAAAGACTGAAAAAAGTTTTTCACCTCCAACAGAACTTTGCATTAAGGAGGAAAGAGCAGCGGATAATATCAGTGCCCCTGAATAAGTTGCACCCTCTTGTTCTCCGGGAAACCCCACTGAAAATAGCAGATTTCTTAGCCTCTTTTGTGGCCTGCTGCTTTGGGTTGCCTCTGAGTTCCTACTTCCCATACCTCCAAAAGATAGTTCCTTTGAGGGGGCCTTTTGATTGATTTTTGCTGAGCTGGGAGTACAAGATGTACATTGCGCTGCAAAATACCCCTCTCATGACTGTCTGTAATACTTTGCTGCAGAGCGTTATTGGTTAATAAGGGAGCCGAAAGTTCAAGGTTAACAGAAGGGCTATTCTGTGTCATAGCCATTTCCATTTTGGCTTTGGTTGCACCCTGTTAGAAATGGGGTCTCTGGTTGGCAGTCAGTTTGCACTCTGTCCAAGCTACCACAGTAATACAGTAAAAAAAACAGAAAAGGGACACAACACCAGTTTAGAAAAATAGCCAATATTTATCTAAATCAAACAAGACCAAAATGACAAAAATCCAACATACATAAACAAAGTTATGAATTTTTAAAGTAAAAAGAGTCTTAATGCATAGAAATCAATGGCTGTGTTGTTTTTACACAAAGTACCTGGTTTGCGTCAAAAATAAAGCTGCACGGGTGAACGTGCATAGGAAAAGTCAGCGATGTGTTCATTCCTTACTTGGAACTGAGGCCATCTGTAATTTTTCTCCAGTCGGGTAGGCGATGTGTAATTTTTCTCTCTCGCAGAAGAGCGATGCATCGATTTCTGGACAGGCAACCTTGGGTCTGCGCAGGTTCACAGTGATTTAGACACCCAGCGACGATTCATGCAAAATCCTGGTGCATGATGGTGAAGAGCTGCGCTGCGTGGCTGGTGCGTCGAGTTTGGCAGCCACACACAGGTGTTGCATCGATTTCTCAGCTGTGATGCAGGTGGTGCGTTGATTTTACAGCCGCGAAGCAGGTCCTGTGTCGATTTTTCTCCCGCACAGCTCCTGTGCGTGTATTTCAGTCTTGGTTCCACAAGCTTCTCCTTTCAAGGGCCCAGGCACTGGAATGTGCACCATTGGCATGGTAGGAGCTCAGCAAGAGAGTCCAGGTGCTGGCAGAGGAAGTCTTTGATGGCCCTGAGACTTCAGAACAGGGGGCAAGCTCAGTCTAAGCCCTTGGAGACACTTCACAAGCAGAAAAACACAGCAAAGTCCTGTCTTTGTCCTCTCTAAGGCTGAAACAGCAACTGCAGGCCAACCCGGCAAAGCACACTCACAGGCAAAGGGGCAGCACTCCTCCAGCTCTTCCCCTTAGCAGAGGTTCCCTCTTGATCCAGAAGTAATCTGAAAGTCTGGGGTTTTAGGTCCACGACTTATACTCATTTCTGCTTTTGAAGTAGGCAAACTTCAAAGGAAAGTCTCTGTTGTTTACAATATCCTGCCTTGCCCAGGCCTGGCCCCAGACACACACCAGGAAGCGGAGACTGCATTGTGTGAGGACAGGCACAGCCCTTTCAGGTGCAGGTGTCAGCTCCTCCCTCCCCACTTTTGCCCAGGAGACTCACTAGGATATGCAGGACACTCCCCAGCTCCCTTTGTCTCACCGTCTAGAGATAATTCACAAAAAGCCCAACTGTCACTCTGACCCAGGCGTGGATTCCACAAGCAGGCAGAGGCACAGAATGGTTAAGCAAGAAAATACCCACTTTCTAAAAGTGGCATTTTCAAACTGACAATCTAAAAAACAACTCTACAACAAAATGTATTTTTAAATTGTGAGTTAAGAGACCCCAAACTCCACATCTCTGTCTCCTCCCAATTCGAAACTGTACTTAAAAGATTTTTAAAGCCAGTCCCCTTGTTAACCTCTGGGAGAAATAGGCCTTGCTGTAGTGAAAAACGAATTTGGCAGTATTTCAGTATCAGGACATGTGAAACACACAAGTACATGTTCTCCCTTTTAAATACACTGCACCCTGCCCATGGGGAAACATAGTACTTATCCTAGGGATGCCTCACATGTGCAAAAAGGGAAGCTGTGGGCCTGGCAAGTGGGAACACTTGCCAGGTCAAATTGACAGTTTAAAACTGCACACACAGACTCTGCAGTGGAAGGTCTGAACCATGTTTGCAGAGCTACTCAGGTGGGTGGCACAATCTGTGCTGCAGGCCCACTGGTAGCATTTGGTTTACAAGGTCTTGGCACCTCTAGGGCACTTTACTAGGGACTTACTAGTAAATCAAATATACCAATTGTTAGAAATGGGGTCTTTGGTTGACAGTCAGTTTACCCCCTGTTCAAGCAAGGACCCTCACTCTAGTCAGGGTAAAAGAGAATCACCCTCAGCTAACCCCTGCTTACCCCCTTGGTAGCTTGGCAGAGCAGTAGGCTTAACTTCAGAGTGCTAGTTGTAAAGTATTTGTAACGAAAACACTACAAAATGACACAACACAGGTTTAGAAAAATAGGAAATATTTAACTAAACAAACCAGACCAAAACGACAAAAATCCACAAAACACAAGTCAAGTTATCAATTAAAAAGCAAAAAGAATCTTTCTGTGGCTTGACAATATACCTTGGGCGCGTCAAAAATAACCCAGCACGGGCGAGTGTGCATCAAAAAGTGCTTGCGATGCGTCGATTTCACTCATGAGCGAGACCTTGCGTCGTTTCTCCTTTCGTCGGGTCGGGACGCATCATTTCTTCTCTCCGCAGGAGAGTGATGCATCGATCCGATCAGCACTCTCGGGTCCGGGCAGGCCTTGCATTGCTTTTACATGCCCAGCGGTGCTTCCATTGGAAATCCAGCCACACGATGATCTGAAAACCACGCAGCGCGGGTTGCGACCTCCCAGCCTTCGTCAGCGATGCTGCACGTCGTTTCTCCAGCTCCAGATTCTTTGGTCACGTTGCAGACGAGCGTCGATTTTCAGCTGTGAAGCCGGCGGCGTGTCGATTTTTCAGCCACAGATCGGAGTTGCGTCGACCATTTCCCCGAGCGGCGTTCTGTGCGTGGATTTCTTCCTCTTAGGCTGCCAGCTTCTCCTTTTTAGGATCCCAGGAACTGGATGGGCACCACAGGGCAGAGTATGAGTCTCTCCAGAGACTCCAGGTGCTGGCAGAGAGAAGTCTTTGCTGTTCCTGAGTCATCCAACAACAGGAGGCTAGCTCTAAATCAAGCCCTGGGAGATCTTCACAAGATGGAAGACACACAAAGTCCAGTCTTTGCCCTCTTGCTCTGGCAGAAGCAGCAACTGCAGGATAGCTCCACAAAGCACAGTCACAGTCAGGGCAGCTCTTCTTCCTCAGCTCTTCAGCTCTTCTCTTCGTTTCCAGAAGTATTCTAAAGTCTGTGGTTTTGGGTGCCCTTCTTATACCCAATTTCTCCTTTGCATACTTCAAAGCAAAGTCTCTCTTGAATGTGAACTCCCGCTTGCCCAGGCCAGGACCCAGACACTTAACAGGGGGTTGGAGACTGCATTGTGTGAGGACAGGCACAGCCCTTTCAGGTGTAAGTGACCAATCCTCCCCTCCCTCCTAGCACAGATGGCTCATCAGGAAATGCAGACTACACCCCAGCTCCCTTTGTGTCACTGTCTAGTGAGATAAGCAACCAGCCCAACTGTCAAACTGACCCAGACAGGGAATCCACAAACAGGCAGAGTCACAGAAATGGTATAACCAAGAAAATGCTCACTTTCTAAAAGTGTCATTTTCAAACACACAATCTTGAAATCAACTTTACTAAAAGATGTATTTTTAAATTGTGAGCTCAGAGACCCCAAACTCAACATGTCCATCCGCTCCCAAAGGGAATCTACACTTTAATCATATTTAAAGGTAGCCCCCATGTTAACCTATGAGAGGGGCAGGCCTTGCAACAGTTAGAAATGAATTTAGCGATATTTCACTGTCAGTATAACACATTACTATGGGGGTCATTCTGACCCCGGCGGGCGGCGGGCGACCGTCAGAAGGCCGCCCGCTGGCCCAGCGGGAAACCCCCCTCAACAATGAAGCCAGCTCCGAATGGAGCCGGCGGAGTTGTAGGGGTACGACGGGTGCAGTGGCACCCGTCGCGATTTTCAGTGTCTGCAAAGCAGACACTGAAAATCTTTATGGGGCCCTGTTAGGGGGCCCCTGCACTGCCCATGCCAGTGGCATGGGCCATGCAGGGGCCCCCAGGGGCCCCACGAACCCCCGTTCCCACCATCCTGTTCCTGGCGGTAAAAACCGCCAGGAACAGGATGGCGGGAAGGGGGTCAGAATCCCCATGGCGCCGCTGCAAGCAGCGCCGCCATGGAGGATTCCCTGGGCCAGGGGTAAACCGACGGGAAACCGCCGGTTGCCCTTTTCTGACCGTGGCTTTACCGCCACGGTCAGAATGGCCCAGGAAGCACCGCCAGCCTGTTGGCGGTGCTTCCGCGGTCCCCGGCCCTGGCGGTCATGGACCGCCAGGGTCGGAATGACCCCCTATATGTCCTACCTTAACCATATACTGCACTCTGCCCTTGGGGCTGCCTAGGGCCTACCTTAGGGGTGTCTTACATGTAAGAAGAGGGAAGGTTTAGGCCTGGCAAGTGGGTACACTTGCCAAGTCGAATTTACAGTTAAAAACTGCACACACAGACACTGCAGTGGCAGGTCTGAGACATGATACAGAGCAACTGATGTGGGTGGCACAACCAGTGCTACAGGCCCACTAGTAGCATTTGATTTACAGTCCCTGGCACCTCTAGTGCACTTTACTAGGGACTTACTAGTAAATCAAATATGCCAGTCATGGATACACCAATCACATACAATTTATTCAGAGAGCATATGCACTTCAGCACTGGTTAGCAGTGGTAAAGTGCTCAGAGTTCAAAAGCCAACAGCAACAGGTCAGAAAAAATAGGAGGCAGGAGGCAAAAAGATTGGGGATGACCCAGCATAAACTCAAAAGTCTAACACCAATCATGGATAAACCAATCTCCAATACAGTTTAGACAGAGAGCATATGCACCTTAGCACTGGTTAGCAGTCCTAAAGCCAACAAAGACTGGGCAGAAAAATTAGGAGGAAGGAGACAAAACGTTTGGGGATGACCCTGCAAAAAGGGCCAGGTCCAACACACCCTTATTGGAGAGTTAGCATTTCCAATGATACTAAAAGGGTGTGCTTTTTCCCTGAAAAAGGTCAGAGCTTCTCCTCAACATGGGAATCCAAAGTTTTCCATGCCCCCCTGAATTAAATGTGGATTTAAATCTTGGCATTTTCAGAAGGGTTATAGACCAGTGTGCTGATACATGAGGCTATTCTTCGATATAGGAAACAGCAGTAGTGATTTCAATGCAGAATTACATTTAGAGTGTCACTTGACTGGCCCATGCAAAGTAGAGTGTGACCTGCTAGAGAATAATACAAGTAATGCAGTGCCCTATGAGTTAAAGCTTATCCACATTTTCGATAAACAAATTGTCACGATGCACAGCACAGTACAAACATGCAACATTGGTTTAAAAGATTATGGGGCCATTTACAATTATGGCGGGCACACCGGCAGTCTGCAGCGATAATGTCCGTGGACAGGCCCCCAAGCCTGCAGCATCTCTACTGCCTCATTCTGACTTTCCAACAGGGCTGGTCGTGTGTTGGTGCTGCAGTCATGGTAGCAGCATGCATCAGCTCTAGTAAGAGTCTGAAGACAATGCCGGCCATACTGTAGTGCTGCCAGCTAGTCAGGTGCTCTGTGCCCTTGCAGTATTTCTAACAAGTGACACAGTGCGCGCACCCAACCAGCCGGCATTGGGAGGCTGACAATGAACGACAGCTCACATTTATGAAGGGCATAATCACCCTAAAGCCATTGTTGTGGCATTTTGGGGGTCATTCCTACCCTGGCGGTCCGAGACCGCCATGGTAGGGGACGGAGGAAGCACCGCCAACAGGCTGGCGGTGCTTCCGGGGCTATTCTGACCGCGGCGGTAAAGCCGCGGTCAGAAAAGGGAAGCCGGCGGTTTCCTGCCGGCTTCCCGCTGCCCCTTTGAATCCTCCACGGCGGTGCTGCAAGCAGCGCCGCCATGGGGATTCCGACCCCCTTCCCGCCAGCCTGGTTCTGGTGGTTTTCACCGCCAGAACCTGTCTGGCGGGAACGGGTGTCGTGGGGCCCCTGGGGGCCCCTGCAGTGCCCATGCCACTGGCATGGGCACTGCAGGGGCCCCCTAACAGGGCCCCACATTGATTTTCAGTGTCTGCTTGGCAGACACTGAAAATCGCGACGGGTGCAACTGCACCCGTCGCAGACACCAGCAACTCCGCCGGCTCCATTCGGAGCCAGCATCCTCGTTGCTGGTGCTTTCCCCGCTGGGCGGGCGGCTGGCCTTTTAGCGGTCGCCCGCCAGCCCAGCGGGAAAGCCAGAATGACCGCCGCGGTCTTTTGACCGCGGTGCGGTCTTCTGGCGGGGGAACTTTGGCGGGCGGCCTCCGCCGCCCGCCAAAGTTGGAATGACCCCCTTTGTCTGCCTTCTACTGACCTTCACACGGCAGGGCCCCTGCCAGGTGAAGGTCAGTGGAAAGGCACTTCCTGAACAGCCCTGCGGGGAATGTGCCGGGCCCGCCTCCATGGGCTGTCTCTGCCTCTGCCTCTTCTGCCGCAGGACCTGGAATGTCGGAGGAGGCAGCGGTCTTGTGGTGGTCTTCTGGCTTCCTTCATAATCAGGTGGTAAGACCGCCAGGGATGCGGACAGGAAGACTGCCATGAATGGGATGGTGGGACTCTTCCCACCATACTCAGAATCAGGCCATAGGGGCCTGATTCTGATGACAGCAGGAAGTGTCCTGCCATTGTGTTTTGGGCAGTCCAACCACTGCTTTCTCGGCAGCCCCGCGACCCTTAAGAGCAGTGTGGTGTCACCGACACAAGATTACCACGACCACTTATAAGCCAACTCCTGCGGAGGCGGTGGGAACAACACAGGCGACCCATGGAAATGTTCCAACCAGGTTTTCTGATGGGGTCATTCTGATTTGTCTTTCCCATGGCCATTTGCTGGCAGCCACACTGCCATAGGCCAGTTGGCAGAAAGGCAGTACTGTAATGATAATTAGGGGATTCTGTTTGAAACACGCCAGCTGAGGAAAATAAAAAGTGTAGCTACCTGATGGTGAGGGACCAACAGGACCTATGGGATGTTCTATTTATGGTTCAACACCATTGACCTTGCCCCCAGATTCACTGACTCCGCCCCATAACATGCAGCATCACAGTTCCATGCTTATCCAACTGCACTGCGACCACTGCTTCTCGGTCCTTCGCCGCAGGATACATACCGCCATCATGACTCCCCTGCCGCCAGCCCCAAGCCCAGCGTGCAACTCATAATACAGCTGGCGGGGAGACCAGCTGCTTGGCAGGGTATTCGGAGCCGCCACCATGGCACACTAGCGGTGAGACCGCCGAAGTCAGAATCGGGCCTAAGTTAACATGCAAAAGCCTCTAATAAACAGTACAAGCCAACAGCAAATACAATCTATACAGATTTCTCAATAGCATTGAAGTCTAGCTATGAACAAAGACAATAGACTTTCCATATTTATTTCAGGTTTGCAGAATATAGAGAAGCCATTTAATTAATTTCCCAAATTCTGTATAATCTTGGTAATAATGGTCAAAGAGTGATATACACTGTGGTGTATCAATTGTAAGTACTGTATACAGTTTAAACACAGGAGTTCCATACCATTTTATTAATGCAATCAGCCCATGGCAAACATATGAAACATGCTTCTGGGACTCCGCTCCCACCCTGCAGATGGGGCTACCATACTCATAATGCCTGATTTTTTTCTTTAGAATAATGGGCATGTTACTCTTAGTAGTGGTTTGTCAGTTGCCTATATATGCAGATTTCATCAGTTCAATTCACTTTTACATTTAGTGTGTCACCTGGCAGTCGTTAGACCAATAGTAGAGTGTGTTCTATAAGAGGTTCATAAAAGAACTGTGAAAGTCTCTATGAGGAAGTAAATTACTTTCCATTTCCAGCAAAAATATGTTGCCACCTCTCTACCATTGGGTGAGGGACCACAGACCCTTTCAGCTAAATACTAACTTTGGGTAGAATGAGGAAATGGGTGCAGGTGGACCCTCCCTACCCCATAAGTTGCATAGGCCTTTGTTACTTACTAAGCCAGCCTGTATTCATGCAAACATGTATGTACTATAACAGAGGCATCCCAGAATATATTTCACTAGGCCAAGGCTTATAGAGGATGATCATGTCAGCATGACTCAGGTCTGAGCTATGATTTCCAGTCTATGTTTTCATTCTCCAAAAGGCACTTGCCTAAGTACTGTTTTGGTGGTCCATAACTGCCACGTCCTTCATTCTTGACAACTTAATTTGAAATATATTTGGGATGTCCCATGGTTTTGGAACAAACTATCTTTTGCGCTAATTAAGATGCAATATTTTGCTGCTGTAGAATATGATTGGCTGACTAATGTTGGGAACAGCACCAAGGTCCTCCTATTTATGATACATAATGAATTATGTAGCAAGTAGCTCTGCTTGGACAGAACACAAATGGTATTAGTCAATGTCTCTCAATATATGCAAAAAGGCAAAATATTCAATCAAGGCTGTTCTGCCTATGTTCCGAGACACTGGAATAAACTACTTCTGTACTCAAGACTATGGCCCTCATCCTGACCTTGGCGGGCGGCGGAGGCCGCCCGCCAAAGTCCCGCCGTCAGGTTACCGTTCCGCGGTCGAAAGACCGTGGCGGTAATTCTGACATTTCCGCTGGGCTGGCGGGCGGCCGCCTTCAGGCCGCCCGCCAGCCCAGCGGGAAAGAGGCTTCCACGATGAAGCCGGCTCGGAATCGAGCCGGCGGAGTGGAAGCTGTGCGACGGGTGCAGTTGCACCCGTCGCGTATTTCACTGTCTGCGCAGCAGACAGTGAAATACATTTAGGGGCCCTCTTACGGGGGCCCCGCGACCCCCCCTACCGCCATCCGGTTCCCGGCGGGCGGACCGCCGGGAACTGGATGGCGGTAGGGGGGGTCGGAATCCCCTCGGCGGCGCAGCAAGCTGCGCCGCCTTGGAGGATTCCAAGGGGCAGCGGAAAACCGGCGGGAGACCGCCGGTTTTCCTGCACTGACCGCGGCCAAAGCGCCGCGGTCAGAATGCCCTGCGGGGCACCGCCGGTCTGTCGGCGGTGCTCCCGCCGACCCTGGCCCCGGCGGTCTAAGACCGCCGGGGTTAGAATCACCCCCTATTTCTTCAAGAATGAATGAGCTCAAAGCTCATCTCTCCTCCATATTCCTGCCTTTACATAACTGATTTGTTTAGATGCCCATGTATCACACCACATACACATCAATACTGTTCATTAAATATCATACTCCTAAAATCTCTAGTTGGCCTCATGTGCGTCCTGTACCTTCACACGTTTCCTGTTACTGTGTGAAGCATTCTGCAATTTCCTGGATGATAATAATGCCCATCACACATATAAAATAGGTGGTTTATAATTTAGGTGGGGGTGTGTTGGTTGGTATTGGTGGTCTAGGATGTGTTGACCATAACTTGCATATTCACTAGAGTTTAGATGTGAGTGTATGCGATATAGCATGTGTGTGAGAGGTGAGGATGGCTGTAGCTGGTTTTGAATATCAGTGATGTAGGGTATAGGTTATTGATGGCTTATTATGTTGTGTTTTAGGGTGCAATGTATCGATCATGCTGTAGGGGATGGTGTAGGTTGTCAATGCATACCAGTAACAATGCATCAATCAGTCATTCAGTCAAACAATCAGTTTACTTGCTGAGCACGCCTTGTCACCAGTGAGAGTATGCAGGCGCTGGCAAGTTCCTGGGTCTCAGTCAAAAAGCCAGGTTTTTAGCATCCTATGGAACTCCTGTAGAGTAGGGGAGATCCTGAGGTTTAGGGGGAGGATGTTCCAGACTTTGGCTGTAAGGTAGGTGAAGCCACCATCTCCGCCTCTGCTGCATTGTATGCAGGGGGCGTGGGCCAGCATGAGGGAGGTAGAACAGAGGTGGCTGGAGGGCTTGTGGAATCTCAGGCGGTGGTTGATGTAAGGGGGTCCAGAGCAGCACAGGGCCTTGAACCTGCGGGTGAGAAGCTTGAACTTGAATTTCTTTTGAACCGGGAGCCAATGGAGATTTTTGAGGTGTGGGTGATGTGGGTGCGATGGGGAAATCCAGGATGTCTTGCCTTAGCGTTGTGGATGATCTTACTCATATGAGAACCGGACCCATTTTGCACACAGAAGGGTTTGTATTTCAATCTTAAATGTATGTAATTTATTGTTGTAATTGCCACTTGCCTACCGTCTTAGAGGGTGGAGGCCCACTGAGAAACTCCAAAAACAAAACTCAGGCCAGGGGCCCTGGACATCTTCGATCCCTCCGTTAAATCCCTTACTGACCATAATCACTGTAGCAAGTCTGCAGACTGTCACGTGACCTCTCATGTTTTATTTAAAGCGCATTTTGGCAAATGCTTGTTGTGAGCACACTTTTCTGAATTTCTTCAGGATTCTGGTGTTATTTTCTTGCCACCGTATAATAAGCAATTTTCAGTCGTTTTAATTCATCCTGGTAACTCCCAGACCAACTACATTCAAAATTCATCTTCTCTGAATTGCTTTTCATCCGCCAGCCCAATGTGCAAAATATGTAACTTTTTCTCTGATTAAGAAAGTGATATCCAAAGCAGCTTTGTCTCCACCGGATCATTTCACCACCACCATATGAGCAAGCAGTCTGTTACTCAGAAAGTCTATGCATGTACCAAGCTTAGCATTTGTGTCAATACCTGTGGTTTTTCATTTGTTGACTGAACTAACACATATTTAGATTAACACAGAGATTGCCATACATTGCAAACCAAATCTTGGCAGCGGTTAAGGACACCAGAGGCATGCAGCATGCACATTTAGTGCTGCAGTGCCTTGTGCTCTATTTAGCCTGCAGCTGTGCTTTTGCGCGTAGATTATAAATGTTATGACTATTCTTGAAAACCGTTGCCATTATTATAATTATAAGATGTCTCCAGGCACAACTGTTAACAAGAAATGCGCTTCTTACACAAACATAATCATAATCTTACCAAACAAAACATAAAACGCCTCTTGTGCTCGACACAGATTTTGTCTGTAAAAAGGAGAGCCTGATCGGTTTTGCCAGTGGTGCTTCGTCTGCTAGAAAAAGTTAAGTCTTGGCAAAAGTGTTCCCATTTGAAGCTCTTCCCGCACATCTTCACAATGTTTCTTAATTCCTATACACATGCAGATCAAAGCCTGGTATGACTGTGCATCATAGATCAAAAATGTCCTTATATGTATGGAATTGCAGATTTTCTGTTATGCATGTTTCTCTGGAAAGAAACCACTTCCTCCAAATTCACACCAGTGGGAGAGCATAGAAATCGGAAATTATAAAATACTTCACACCTCTTTGGGCCTGTTAGAAATGGGGTCTTTGGTTGGCAGTCAGGTTGCCCCCTGTCCAAGAAAAGGACCCTCAGTCTAGTCAGGGTAAGTCACACACAATCCAAATTATCCTGTGCCCACCTTCTGGTAGCTTGGCACTGAGAAGTCAGGCATAACTTAGAAGTCAATGTGTAAAGTATTTATGCAATAAATTATACAATACCACAATCTAACACCACAGAAATACACCACACAGTTTTTAGAAAAATATATAATATTTATCTGGGTAAATGCAGGTCAAAACGATTAAAGATGAAATAAGCAAATGTAGGGATATCACTGAAAGTGATACCAAGTGTCTTTAGAGTTAAAATATTACTGTAAAAGCAATAAAAAGTGTCTTAAGTTCTTCTAGAAACAACAAGTGTCTCTTGCAGGGCGAAGTACCTTGTTTGCATTAAAAAATCTTCGCAAGGGACCGCAGATGAGGAGGTGCGTGGAAAACGGTGAGTGTGCTTTGGTTTCGGCCCTTCGCACACGGACTTGCGTCGTTATTTTCCACGCGGGGAAGACGTGCATCGATTTCTGGCGCGTGGACTTGGATCTTCTTCGGTTTGCGGGATTTCAGACGCCCCGGGAACAATGCGTGGAATACTGGGCTTGCGGAGCGAAGTCACAGCGGCTGCGTCGATTCCGGAAGGCGATGAGTTGAATTTTCTTCTGCACGGCAGGCGCTACGTCGATTCCTCTCAGGAAGTCGGGCAGCGTCGTTCTGAGTCGGCTTGCATCAATCCAGTAGGGCTGTGCATTGAAGTTCCGGTCATGTCGCTGGTGCTGCGTTGATCTTTTGTTTGTGAAGTAAGGCTGTGTCGTTCCGGGCTCGGCGTGCAGTGAAATTTTCACCGCAAGCAGGCTGTGCGTCGTTCTTGGCAGGCAGTGCGTTGAAGTTTTGCTGCACGGGGATTTCAGCGACAGGAGAGAAGTCTTTTTGGCCCTGAGCAGAGCACTTCTGCAGCAATGCAAGAGCGCAGCAAGACAGCAGGGCAACAGCAAGGAAGCAGTCCTCTTCAGAAAGCAGTCAGGTGAGTCCTCTAGGCAGCCAGGTAGTTCTTCTTGTCAGGGTGCAGGTTCTGGTTCAGGTTTTTTCTCCAGGAAGTGTCTGAGGTGGTAGGGCAGAGGCCCTGTTTTTATACCCAAATGTGCCTTTGAAGTGGGGAAACTTCAAAGAGTGGCTTAGAAGTGCACCAGGTCCCCTTTCAGTTCAATCCTGTCTGCCAGGGTCCCAGTAGGGGATGTGGCAGTCCTTTGTGTGAGAGCAGGCCCTCCACCCTCCCAGCCTAGGAAGACCCATTCAAAATGCAGATGTATGCAAGTGAGGCTGAGTATCCTGCGTTTGGGGAGTGTCTGAGTGAATGCACAAGGAGCTGTCAACTAAACCCAGCCAGACATGGATTGTAAGGCACAGAAAGATTTAAGTGCAGAGAAATGCTCACTTTCTAAAAGTGGTATTTCTAAAATAGTAATATTAAATCCAACTTCACCAGTCAGCAGGATTTTGTATTCACATTCTGGCCATACTAAATATGACCTTCCTACTCCTTTCAGATCAGCAGCTACCACGCAAACAATGTATGAGAGCAGCCCCACTGTTAGCCTATGAAGGAACAGGCCTCACAGTAGTGTAAAAACGAATTTATGAGTTTTGCACAACCAGGACATGCAAACTACACAGGTACACGTCCTGCTTTTACCTACACAGCACCCTGCCCTAGGGGTTACCTAGGACACACCTTAGGGGTGACTTATATGTAGAAAAAGGGGAGTTTTAGGCTTGGCAAGTACTTTTAAATGCCAAGTCGAATTGGCAGTGAAACTGCTCACACCTGCCTTGCAATGGCAGGCCTGAGACAAGGTTAAGGGGCTACTGAAGTGGGTGGCACAATCAGTGCTGCAGGCCCACTAGTAGCTTTTAATCCACAGGCCCTGGGCACATATAGTGCACTCTACTAGGGACTTATAAGTGCATTAAATAGTCCAATTGGGTGTGTTCCGATGTTACCATGTTTAAAGGGAGAGAGCATATGCACTTTAGCAATGGTTAGCAGTGGTAAAGTGTGCAGAGTCTAAAAACCAGCAAAAACAGTATCTCAAAAGTGGAGGGAGGCAGGCAAAAAGTTAGGGGTGACCACCATAAGGCTATTAGATCTAACAGGGCCCAAGAGGGGACTTTAGGAATGGGTAGTAGTGGAAAGCTGCAGTTCATAATTGACAATACATGTAATTTTATTTCAGGAGTCAATAATGCGAGTTCTAATTAAAGTTTTGAATGCTTTATTTTATCATGCATTTTCAGTTTCTCTTTATTAATCAATTAAAGTTTGTCTGAACTCTGTACCTACTCTAATATTTTAATTCAGTAAATGTAATACATTTAGTCAATGAATAGCGAAAAGAACTACTCTAGTAACAGTCTGTTCTGTGGAGCTATTAGTACTCATAAAGAATACTGTAGCAGATGTCAAATAGAGAATAGTCTAGGCAGGAAGCAAATCTGACTGCATCAAGTGCTCAAAGAGAGACAGAGGGCCTGATTATGATCTTGGCGGATGGGGTACTCCATCACAAACATGACGGATATCCAGTCCGTCGTATTATAAGTTCAATTATATCCTATGTAACTTGTAAAATTGCAGGCACGATATCCGTCACGTTTGTGACGGACTATCCCATCCGCCAAGGTCGTAATCAAGAGCTCAGTCTGACAGTCCTAGCAAAAATGACTGCTGCCGTTGCTGCTGCTGCTACTGTTATCTGTTCTTTCAGTTGGACACTTATATACACACAACATAAAAAATACATTGTAGTAAAATTGTTCCATTCAAAGTATTAGACATCCATTCATGAGCCGCCTTTTCTTGTGAATGTAACACTGTCAATGTGACTTGTTGAACAAAGAGCAGCTTAACATGAAACACATTATGTTTCTGTCAAGATTATTCTGGATACATATGCATTTTTTCTCATTTCTCTGAAAAATAAAACACTTGTATATGTTTTTATGATTATGTGCACTCCATCACTTCTATTTGCACACATCTTCACACTATAAGCCTATTCATAAAGAAGCAAGTTTCAGATTAGTTTTGCAAGTTTTCAAATTTCAATGCAGCTCAGCTAGATAAAGAGAAAAGAAAAATATAGTTTTCTTTGTTATGCAGGAAAATTGCATTATTCATAGGCCATGCAAAGGTTATGTTAGGCACATTTCAAAGTATGTTAGAATTTGTCAACGTTAGCAAATCAAGACAGTTAAGCAAACGCAGGTCATGAAAAGTTTAGAATGGAAAGTGCATGCTCAAGTGAGACTTCTGGTTAGGCCTAATTCTCTTACATGCTAATAAATTAATGGATTTTGTTTTTTAATAAAATCTCTAGTACCAATATTGGGGATGTCTTGTCCACTCCTACTAAGTAAAGTGACACATTCTGACCTTTATTTGAGGAATACATCTCTGACCACGTACAGGGACATTTGGGGCTGTGCACAAACTTCGAAGGGTATTAATCCATGTAAAGCTGACTTTGTGCCCCTGGCAGTAAATATGCTTACCAAAAAATCTTGCTGTAAGCAATTCTTTTAATAATGTAAAGCAATGTTTTGTAAATGCAAGTCACTCACACTAACTGAGAAACTTTCAACGCTTAACTTACAGGTGCAAGGAGTTTTTTGAGCCAGGGCATTTGTGTTTTTTTGTGGTTTTGATGAGAAGGATCTGTCAGATAATGCCATCTGGCCAACTTAATGTCACTCACTCACCGTCACCATAGTTCATTTGAATGATTCCTTAAAGTCTGTTTTTCTGAAGTTGAGATTGACAGGGGCTCTCAAAGTCAGAGATTTCCACAGTATTTGTTCCAGTACACACGAGCCCCAGCCTTCATAATCTTTGACTCTGAACATTTGTTGCCAGGTGCTTTGGGAATTGGTTGATCATTCAGTCCTCTCTGAGTGAGGTGCTAGCTTTTCAGGGAGCAAGGCTTCCAGTTGTCTTGTACTCTGCACTGTACTTAGTACCTTGAACTTAATTCTGAATGCCACAAGTATCAAGTGGAGTATTTTCAATGATGACGTGAGGTGGCTCTACTTTTTTTTAAAGATTAGTGACTAGTCCAGCTGTGTGAACTTTCACTCTTTGCCAGCTCTCTGTCATTTCTTTTTTTGAAGTTTGTGAGCAACATTTTTCAGTGGTCAAGTTTGGCCCTTATTGTAAAATGGATAACTAAACCCATTGGCCTGTCAAGACTTTTCAGAGTATGGGCACATCCAGAATAGCCTCTTTGATCACTGCATTGACTTCAGTAGAGGATGAGGTTTTGAGTCAAAGGTACCAGTCAGATTAATTGATTAATTAAGATAAACCTCATTATGCCATCCAATCATCCACTTCATATTCATTCTTTACTAAGGCATTCTGCCTGTCCTCTGACAGTTTAGAAGCCCCCAACTTCTTTGCAGTAGTTATTTCTTTCTTTTTACGTCCTATGTGGACCTGCCTCTTTCTCCCTGTATTATACAGTTCAGAGTTTTGATCACTTCTTTAGGTACCAATAATACATGCATCATCAGCATCTGGCTGGTCATGAATGAATATGACAAGGGCAAGGATGATACAACCAAAGTAATGAGGATTACCATGCATAATGTGAACATTATTTTCTCATCCCATTATCGTTGTCCTTTATTCCTTTCAAAGGAAATACCAAATAAATGTCTGAAGATTGAGGTATAACCCAAAATATCAAATAACACACCAGTTTCTCAACATAATGCTTTAAGACACATTGAAAGGGAAAACAATCCAAAAAGAAAGAAAGAAAATAATACTCAATCCCATACAATCAACAGGACTGTTTTTACCACAGTTGCTGATTCCTCAACAGAAAATTACAAATGATAATGAGTAGTAAATGTGTACAGAACTGCCCATGTGGCTGCTCTGCACACATCTAGTTGAAGAACACCTCGGGCTGAAGCCTAGGATGCTGCTATATCCCTAATTGAGGGAACCTGAATTACTGTTTAGTAACTCATCCCCCTTCCTAGAGTAAGCCATTATAATGAGATGCCTGATCCATCAGTGAGGTGTAGATGTTGCTGTTTTTGAGCCCTTTTTATATGACCTAAAATTCAAAAAAAGAAGCTCAGATGCTCCGAAATCCAAATAACATAACACCACTCAGCAGACTTTCAGGTACTCCAGCAAGCTGGGGGAGAATCTGGCTAAAAGCTTGGAAACACTATTTCCTGATCTAAAGAAATTTCAGTCATAATTTGTGGCACAAAATGTAAGGGGAGGCTGAAGGGTCAATACAATTAAATAAAAATATCCTAAAGATCCCAAATCACCCAATCTTCCAAATGACACAGAGGGTACTACAAAAACTACTTTGTAGGGCAGAGGATCCAGTGGAATTTGACCTAAAGGTTTGCAAGGAGAATTCATCAATACATTTAAAACTAATTTCAGATCGCAAGGAGGCTGAATACCTGTCCTTTGAGATTATGAGGTAAAAAAAAACATTGAACAAAATGCGACCACTTCTCCCAGTAATTGCAATTCTCCTCCGGGAATTCTGAAAGAACATGTAGATGCCCATTCGACTTTGAGAATAGCATCAAAAACCATTTACAAGAATATCTAATAGCCTAACAGGAAGCTGTGATAATGTTGTATTAGACCTGGGTAAAATTTTAATCACGCTGGAGTAATCAGTGTAATTTCACTAAGGGCCTGATTTGCACTTTTTTTGTACTGCATTTGCGTAATTTTTTTATATAAATGTGGCGCAAACTTACAAAATATAATTGAATTTTGAAAGGTTGATCTGCTTTTGCAGCAAAAAATGACACAAATGCAGCGCTAAAAAAAGTATAAATTAGGCCCTAAGTTCCTTGTTACTCTTGTGATGCAAAAGAACTAAATGTACGTGATTATTCCTGCTCACCTAATTAACAGTACTTTGGGGCACAAATCCTACCACAGGATCACAAGAACAACAAACTAATAGAGCACAAGTGGATGGTGGCGTCTGCTGCTCGTGTTCTAGTGCACCTAGCACTATTTTCATAGTGCAAGTGCATCTGAAGGTCCATTTTGGACTCAAGAGTGCATTTGATGCTGAGTGCAGGATTCCGTACATCATGGAATTACACATAATTCTGTATAGTTTTGAGGTAGTATTGCAAAATTATACTCTAGAAAAGTATGCAAGTTATTCACACTCTTAGACGGGACCCTTTTACAAAGGCACCAAGATTTAAGTGACAGTGAATAATTATTGTTGGACTTTTTTGCTTATGCAGGGTCATCCCCCATCTTTTTGCCTCCTGCCTCCTATTTCTTCTGACCTGTTGCTGTTTGGTTTTGAACTCTGAGCACTTTACCACTGCTAACCAGTGCTAAAGTGCATATGCTCTCTATGTAAAATTGTATGTAATTGGTTTATCCATGATTGGTATATTTGATTTACTAGTAAGTCCCTAGTAAAGTGCACTAGAGGTGCCAGGGCCTGTACATCAAATGCTACTAGTGGGCCTGCAGCACTGATTGTGCCACCCACATAAGTAGCTTTGTAATCATGTCTCAGACCTGCCACTGCAGTGTCTGTGTGTGCAGTTTTAACTGGAAATTCGACTTGGCAAGTGTACCCACTTGCCAGGCCTAAACCTTCCCTTTTCTTACATGTCAGACACCCCTAAGGTAGGCCCTAGGTAGCCCCAAGGGCAGGGTGCAGTGCATGGTTAAGGTAGGGCATATAGTAATGTGTTTTATATGTCCTGACAGTGAAATATTGCTAAATTCGTTTTTCACTGTTGCAAGGCCTGTCCCTCTCATAGGTTAACATGGAGGCTACTGTAATAACTACAGACAACTCGCGAGTTCTGGTAGAAAGATGTTTATTCATCAACTCCTCACAATCCACTCACCAAGAACCTACTTCAACATTCTACTCCAAGCTCCCGGTGATTCCAAGTGTCTCAACATTCTAGGGAGAATGGAACGTGCCATATTATTACTTGTGGTATCAATTTAAGTGTAAATTTATGGCTAACTGCGTTTCTACATTAACTGATAACTTGTGATATATATATACACATATTTACATAGTCGGACTGTGTCTTGTTAAATCACTGCTTATAACACATATCTCCTTCCCTCACGGAAAGAAAATGTAGTCTCTCTGCCATCTTGGAACACTACGGTCATGTGTACTTGTTCTCCTACATGGCGTAGTGGGAACTTGTCCCTCATTGTTCACTGTTCCGGTCTCATTTATAGGCCTGTTTTCTCCTTCATAGCAAGGCACGATTCGATCCATGCTCCATACCTTACCATTCTGCAATTTAACAACATTCCGATACACTTCTTTTATTTTAAGGGGATCTGAAAATTTGCTTCCCTCGCTGGAACAATGTCTGGGAAGTCGGATTCTTACTCATTGACCTACACGCCATTGTTTGATCTTGGTTCCAAATTTCCTGTTGTACCATTCCACATACCTATTCTGGTTACGCTTGTAACACTCTACCGATACATTCCTTTGTTCCTGTACTTATTCTCCACCCTTTAGCCAATTGGGATTCAATTTGGTACCGGGTTGCCTGCCCTTCAATTATTGAAACGGTGTAAGACCTGTGACCAAATTCGGCGTGTTATGGTATGACCATAGCATCTCGTTCAGAGCTCGATCTCCAGGAACTCCTGATCTTTTGGCTCTTTGAGTACACTCCTTTATCACTCTATTCATTCTTTCTACTAACCCGTTAGCTTTTGGATTGTATAATGCTGTTCTGAAATGTTGCACTCCCCAATTCTTAAGGAACTCTTTAATGTTATTCGACGTGAACTGGACCCCATTGTCCGTCACCAAAGTGCTTGGAATTCCCTCTCTCATGAAAGCTTCTGTCAGGAATTTGATGGTTTCACTTGTAGTTATTTGGTTAACTATTTTGTACATAGTCCAGTGTGAGTGGTAGTCCACTAATACAAATACATACTGCCCCTTGTTCCCCAAATCATTCGTGGGACCCAAAATGTCAAGACCCAGTTTATCCCATGGTTTCAAAGGAATTTCTACTGGAGACAGTGGAGCTTTGCGTGTCACGTGTGTCTTGTCACTTGTTGCACATGACCAGCAGTCTTTCACCACTCTCTCAACTTCGTTATCCATCTGGGGGAACCAGTATAAGGCCCTTAATTTGTTTTTTGTGAGGCTGCGCCCCAAATGTCCCTCATGTGCCAATTCGACTAGCTTGGTCCTCAATGAGCTAGGAGGTATTATTCTTTCACCTCTCATAATTAAATCATTTGATAAATGAATTTCAAATCTGACATTCCAGTAATCCCTTAAAGGTTCTTCTACATCTTTTGCCCTATCCGGCCAGCCATTTATAATTTTGTTTTTTATTAACTGCAAAATTTGATCTTTTTCAGTCTCTTCAATCCATTCCTTCTTAGTAAGACAGGTTAGATCGACCCACAATATGGATTCAGACTCTTCCTGTTCCTCTGCCTGCTCCTCTATTTTGTTATCTCCCATGGATCTGGACAAAAAGTCGGCTACATTGTTTTTATCTCCTGGTACGTATTCTATGCTAAAATTATATCCCTCCAGACCTAATAGCCATTTGGCTATACGTGAAGTAGCACATTCCCTGCCTTGTGTTGTGAATACATTAATTAGGGGTTTGTGGTCAGTTTTGATTATAAAAGGTAGACCCCATAAAAAGAATTTAAAATGTGTGATCGCCCAGAAACAAGCTAATGTTTCCCTCTCTATGGTTGAGTATTTCTTTTCTGCCTCATTTAATGCTTTTGATGCAAAGGCTACAATTCTCTCTATTGGTCTTCTGACAAATTATGGCTCCTAACCCTTGCCCACTGGCATCTGTGGATACATAAGTCTTTAGTTTAGGATCAAATGTTCCCAGATGAGGGGAATTGATTATGGCTTCTTTTATACCTTCGAATGCTTGCTGACATTCCTGATTCCAATCAAATTGAATGTTTTTCCTCAAAAGTGATCTCAAAGGAGTAGTAATCATTGCAAAATTCCTTACGAACTTCGCCATGTACTCTGCAAGACCCAAAAAGGATCTGAGTTCCTGTTTGTTAGAGGGGGCTAAGGCTTCTTTTACTGCTTTTACCAGATCGTTTTTAGGCTTGATTCCCTCCTCCGATATAGTATGACCCAGGTATTCTACTGATGACAACCCAAATCTACATTTGTCTTTCTTAATTGTCATGCCAGCCTTATCTAAGGCTTGCAGAACACTCCTTAACGTATCGTCATGTTCAGACTTGCAGTTCCCATAAATCAACACATCATCTTGGAAACACAACACGTGGTCCATATCTCTCAAAATATTTTGCATGATGCGTTGAAATACCGCTGCCGCCGACGCCAACCCAAAGGGCATCCTGCGATATCGGTAGGCTCCAAATGGTGTAATAAAAGAAGTGAGGGAGCGTGATGATGGATGAAGCTCCACTTGAAGATACGCTGACGAAAGATCCAGTACACTAAAAAATTTGGCTGGACCCATTGTGCTTAGCATTTCATTTATTTTAGGCAGCGGGAACCTCTCAATCCAAATATTTGCGTTTAGGTCTCTGAGATCAATACACACACGCAAACCCTGACCACTTGATTTCTTGGTGATCACGATTGGAGCAACCCATAATGCACTCTCAATGGGTTCGATGATTCCTAGCTGTTCTAACCGATTTAATTCTTGTCTTACAGGCTCTCTCATCATTAGTGGTACTGGTCTGGCCCTATGTACAACGGGCACTGCACCATCCTTAAGTCTGATTTTGTGCTGATAATTTATTAATTTGCCCAATTTATCTTCAAAAAGGTTAGGGAATTCATCACATACAAAGTGATCGTTCTCTGGATTTTTTACTAGCCAAACTGGATCTTTTCTGTTAGGGTCTAATCGAATCCCTAGATCGCGTTGGTGTTCCCATCCTAAAATATTTGAGCCTTTGGTGGTGAAGTACACTTTAGCCCTAGTCGACCTACCCTTAAAGGTTATCTGCATAAACCTTATACCTTTTAGTGGTATCGGATCACTATTGTATCCTCCCGGACTAATGTCCGCCGGTTGCAACTCAAACCCTTTATCTTTGAATTTACTCACATAGGTTTCAAAATTTATAAATGGGTATGGTGAACACGAATCCGCGTACATTTTTATTTGTTCTCCATCGAGATCTATTACACATGTTGGGTACTGAGACTTTGTGCTTATGTCATTCTCTACCACTTGCAGTACAAATTTGTTGTGATTATCTTGGGTCTCGTCCACCTTGTGTACCATTTTCCTACCATAATTCTCATTTCTCTCTCCCCTACAAACTCTTGCATAGTGCCCTTTATAACCACACTTCCTACAAATGCAATTCCGAGCTGAGCACTCAGAACTGTTGGCCAAATGTTTCACACTACCACACCTGAAACACCTATTCTTAGGATTCCCCATAATACCTTTCTTAGTGATTTCCTGAACCTTTTGCTCCTCATCTTGTTCCCTATCATCTTGGTTGGATGTATGTTTCACTTCCATTATGTCCTCTTTTATAGAAGAGTTTTTAAAAGCCTTTATACATTCTTTTGTTTGTTCAATGCTTTTTGCTACTTCTATAGCTTCTTTCAAGGAAGGGCTTGTAGTTAATAGTCTTTCCTGAACTTTACTGTTATTAGTACATCTCACTAGTTGGTCTCTAATGAGCGAGTCTTCCAAGTGTCCAAAATCACAGGTCGCAGCCAGACCTCTTAGACAAGCTATGTAACTTGACACTCTCTCTTCCCTCCCTTGGATTCTACTGAAAAACTTGTGCCTTTCTAACACGATATTTACTTTCACTCCAAAATGTCCTTCCAACTTTTTAAGACTTCTGTCAAATGCATCAAGTTCTTCATCCTCATCATCCTCCTCCTCAAAGTCCGTTAAATTGTCATATACTTTGCGCCCATGTACCCCTAAATTGTGCAACAAAATGTGCTGCTTCCTTAGCGGGGAAAATCTTTCTCCACCAATCGCTATTAAGTAGGACTCAAATAATCTTCTCCAGTCCTTCCATAATAGGCTTGGTTCACCTGTATCATTCAGGAAGGGGGGAGGCTGATTCATACTGGCTGCAGCCATATTTCCCCAGATTCTCCTATACGTACAAGAAATACACAGTGTATTATGCTTACTGGGATTTCACCCTCAAATACTGTGACCAATGTGTTCGTACTTGTCACTTATCTTGTGTTTACAAATCATATAGCTACTCAGTTAGAAATTTCTCAACTACACACTGTCATAATATAAACACTTATATCCTTTTTGAAGAGTTAAGAAACATCAGAACATTAGAGAGCGTGAAATTCTACAATTATGGCATATGAAAATAATTTGTCCTTTTTTTTTTTTTTGTTCTTAATACATACAATAAATGTCAACTTCCTTGTTTTTTTTTTTTTTTTTCCTCTCCTTAAGTTCCTGCTGCAATGAGAATGGTTGCTGTAATGTAAATTAAAATCCGAGCATTGCCCAGGGATTATTCGCTAGGGACTGCTTTCAAATGACGCCCTCAAATCGCGCTGCTCCGAAGATTTCCTGACGTGTTTCCTGACGCGCTACGAGTGCGTTGCATATGCGTCTCCAGTCACTGGAAAGATTCCCTGCCGTGTTACCCGACACCACACGCTCGTCAAAAGCGCGTCTTCAGGCCGTCTCCATTCGCCCAGAAGTGCCTCCAAGTGGCAGCGCCAAGGCTGATGACGGCGCCGCAGTTCACCACTATGCTGCCAAACCTCCCTCAACACGAGAGCCCCAAAATCACCCGAGGTGCACCGGCATTAGCGGGATCTTCTCTTCTCACAGGTAAGACGCGGCGCCAAATGAAATCAGGAACGCCTGCTTAGCGCCGAAACGGGACACTTCCACACGCTTCCTTTCCACTCCTTGACTCTGAAAGGGAGCCGCTTCCCAAGCCGCTGCGCTAATCTCCAATCCTTCGCTTCTCAGTTCACAGTCCTGACGTCCTGCACTCAATACTGATACACCTTAAAAGTTCAGGATGGTAAAACCATCTCAGACTCACCCCAACTTGATTGCTGATGGAAGGAGTTACTCTGCTCACAGTGGACGTCACTTTGTACCATTACCCCGGCGAAAGAGTGGTTAATTAACTGGTACAGGGGTGAGGAGTTACACTGCCCCTGCGCAGTTCTCTCCTAGTAAATTAGGCGTATCCCATCCTCGTCGCCAATTTAAGTTATCTGTAATAACTACAGACAACTCGGAGTTCTGGTAGAAAGATGTTTATTCATCAACTCCTCACTATCCACTCACCAAGAACCTACTTCAACATTCTACTCCAAGCTCCCGGTGATTCCAAGTGTCTCAACATTCTAGGGAGAATGGAACATGCCATATTATTACTTGTGGTATAAATTTAAGTGTAAATTTATGGCTAACTGCGTTTCTACATTAACTGATAACTTGTGATATATATATATACACATATTTACATAGTCGGACTGTGTCTTGTTAAATCACTGCTTATAACAGCTACCTTTAAATCTGATTAAAGTGTAGATTCCTTTTGGGAGCAGATGGACATGTGGAGTTTGGGGTCTCTGAGCTCACAATTTAAAAATACATCTTTTAGTAAAGTTGATTTTAAGATTGTGTGTTTGAAAATGGCACTTTTAGAAAGTGAGCATTTTTTTGCTTATACCATTTCTGTGACTCTGCCTGTTTGTGGATTCCCTGTCTGGGTCAGTTTGACAGCTGGGATGGTTGCACCTCCCACTAGACAGTGACACAAAGGGAGCTGGGGTGTAACCGTCATATCCTGATGAGCCATCTGTGCTAGGAGGGAGGGGAGAAGTGGTCATTCACACCTGAAAGGGCTGTGCCTGCCCTCACACAATGCAGTCTCCAACCCCCTGGTGAGTATCTGGGGCCTGGCCTGGGCAAGGAAGAATTTCACATTCCAAAGAGACTTTACTTTGAAGTAGGCCTACTTCAAGGGAGAAATTGGGTATAAAAAGGGCACCCAAACCACAGACTTTAGAAACAGTTCTGGAACCAAGAGGAACCTATGCCTGGAGAAGAGCTGAATAGCTGAGGAAGAAGAGCTGCCCTGCCTGTGACTGTGCTTTGCGGAGCTATCCTGCAGTTGCTGCTTACGTCAGAGTAAGAGGGCAACAACTGGACTTTGTGTGCCTTCCATGTTGAGATAAAATCTCCAAGGGCTTGATCTAGAACTTGCCTCCTGTTGTTTGAAGTCTCAGGGACAGCAAAGACTTCTCTCTGCCAGCACCTGGAGTCTCTGGAGAGACTCCTACTCTGCCCTGTGGTGCCCATCCAGTTCCTGGGATCCTGAAAGGAGAAGCTGGCAGCCTAAAGACAAGAAAATCCACGCACAGAGCGCCGTGCGGGGAAAAGATTGACGCAAATCCGATCTGCGGCTGAAAAAACGATGCGCCGGCGGCTCCGCAGCTGAGAAACGACACTCGCAGGAAACGCGACTGAAAAATTGACACACGGAGCAGGAGAAACGACGCGCAGCATCGCTGACGGAGGCTGGGAGATCACAACCTGCGCTGCAGGATTTTCTGATCACCGTGCGGCTGGATTTTCGACTCGCGTACCGCTGTGGGGAGTTATTTTTGATGCACACCCACCCGTGCTGGGTTATTTTTGACGCACACCAGGTACATTTTCACTCTAGCAGCGCTAGTGTGTGCTTAAAACTACTTAAAGACTCTTTTTGCATTTTTATTGATAACTTGACTTGGGTATGGTGGATTTTTATAGTTTTGGTCTTGTTTTATTTAGAGAAATATTTCCTATTTTTCTAAACCCGTGTTGTGTCATTTTGTAGTGTTTTCATTAAGTTACTGTGTGTGTTGGTACAAATACTTTACACCTAGCACTCTGAAGTTAAGCCCACTGCTCTGCCAAGCTACCAAGGGGGTAAGCAGGGGTTAGCTGACGGTGATTCTTTTTTACCCTGACTAGAGTGAGGGTCCTTGCTTAAACAGGGGGTAACCTGACTGTCAACCAAAGACCCCATTTCTAACCTTGGTGATCAGCGGTTGGGATTTGTACTTGTATTTGTACTTGACATATAGTGATTAAGTGTACACTACTGTTTTGAGTTCAGACCACTACGTGACCACATACTACTTGTCTTGTGATTCTGCTTTTTGTTCTCTGATGTCCTCCTGGAAATATTGCTAATATTTTTGGACTCTGGTTTTTGGTTGTGAAGCCTTTGCAGAATGGAAGTCAATTTCTGGCACCTATTTATCTATAAAAAGTGGCAGATTAAAGCATTCTGCATGGAAAGGGGACTGGCTGTAAACAAGAAATCCAGAAGGGAGAATCTTGAGTCAGCCCTGTTTCAGTATGAGTTGAAACGTTGTCCGGCAACACCACCAAATGAGTCTGAGGAGGAGAACTACTCTAAGGAGGAGGACTACTCTGAGGAGGAGGGCAGTGGCCTTGAGGAGGGAACAGAAAGAGATGATTGGCTCCTAGCTCGAATCCGGAGTCTGGAAGAGCTAGAAGCAGAACTTGAGAGAACTGAGGAGAAGAGAGCCTTAGTCCTGGAAAAAGAAAGGATTGCAGCTCAAGAGCTGAGCTGTGAAAAGCTGAAGCTGGAAGCCACGAGGGCTGAGTCCAGTTCAGATGGTGGCAGAAAAAATCTTGTATCCAGTACTGCTGAAGAAGTGCACATGCCCAGAGATGTGATGCCCTACTTCAAGGAGGGAGTTGACACACTCCAAGAAGTTCAGGGGTATGAGGTAACTCCAGTGATGCACAGGGTCCCTGTGGTGGATTGGGGAACTGGCATGGGGAGTCATATTCCTACTGGTGGGAGGGACACTCTACTGACTCTAGGTGAGAGTGACAGGGAGAGGGGTTCCCCCCAGGTAGAAGTCCTGGTTATGGAGTGTGAAGACATCCCAGAAGAGTGTGGGTTGAGTGTCAGGGACAGTCAGGTACTGTCTCACCAGTCTCAGGAGGGTCATGTGGGGTGCTTTTTCAAAGCAGAGTCACTGGATGGTTGGGTGAAGGGTACTTTGGTTAATTCATGTGAGGGGCTGAGTGATGTAATTGCTGGAGAGCATATGTCTAGTCCTTATTTTCCAGAGCTACACCAACACCAGGTGGAGTGTGAGTTCTCTGACCCCAGGGAGCTTACAATGGAGGCAGACTTCTGGGTGAGTACCAGAGAGTCTGAAGAGGCATTTGGGGGTGCTCCTGAGAGGAGTGGTCTAGGTAGTTCCCAACCAGGTGAGGTAGGGAAGGATTGTAGTGTCCCAGGTAGGTCCCAGTGTAGTGGGATAGGTGAGGGACCCCATGTCCAGTCTCAGAGGAGAGGGAATGGGGATGGGCTGAGGCCCAAGGTGTCGAAGATCTGGTCCCAGGTCCTGGAGGGTTCCATGAGGGAACACTAGGAGGGGAGCCTAGCCTGTACCGTAGGGCCATATGTTGAGGGAGACCCCACAGTGTCAGGAGAACTTGGAGGGGCCGCTGTAGCCAGCATCCCACCAGTTCTAGTGTCTGGCAGTACCACTCCTAGTGAGGGGGTGCAGAAGTCCAGAGAGAGGGTTGAGAGGGGGTTGCGGACCCCAGTGGAGAACCTGGAGGGTAAGGCATCAGCTCTGAGAGCAGAGCCCCCCAGGAATGACCTTGGTGAGACCATTTCTGGGTTGGGGGGTATCCAGACTCTGTCAGATGGGCAGAGGTCAGGGGACCTGCGCCAGCCAGACTCTTGTATGGCCCTTGGGGACAGTGTGTCCCTTGAGGGGGTAAGTGTGCCCCCCTGGAAGTCCTGGTGTGCCAGGCAATGGTTCAACCGCAAGGTGGTGACTCTGGGTTGAATGATCAGGTTCAGGGGGTAAACTCTGACCGTATAGGGGGTAAGTGTGCTCCCAAGGAAGTCCTGGTGCGCCAGGCAGTGGTTCAACCGCAGGGTGGTGACTCTGGGTTGGATGACCAGGTTCAGAGGGTAAACTCTGACCTGGTGGGGGATAAGTATGCCCCCCAGGGAGTCCTGGGTTGCCAGGCAGTGGTCCAGCCTGTGGGTACAGACCCTGGACTGGAGGATCAGGTACAGGGGGTAAACCCTGACCTGAAGGGGTGGGCGGTTTACCCAATCACCCCCCCCCGGTGTGATTTCAAGGGGTACTCTCCCTGAGGGGGGTGCAGAACCCTGAGAGTAGGGGAAGGGGAGAGAGAGAGACTCACCCCTGACCCCAGTGCAATCTAAGGGTACAGACCCTGGATTGGAAGGCCAGGTTCAGGGTGTCCCCCCTGACCTGGAGGAAGGGGCTACTGCTAACAGTGCCCCTACCATGTTGTCTTCTGGGGGGGCACTCCTTGTTGGGGGGTGCAGGACCCCAGAAGGGAGGGCAGGGAGAGGGAAGCCTCACCCCTGGCCCTGGTCCAACCTGAAGGTACAGACCCCATGTTGGAGGACCAGTTGCAGGTTTACATCCCTGTACTGGTGGAAGAATTGTGCAGGACTGCTTATACAAGCACCCTGACAATCTTGGACTCTGGGGGTGCTGCTCCTGCAGGGGGAGGACCAAGGTCAGGTTGTCATCCCTGACCTGGTGGAAGAGAGAGTGGTCAAAGGGTACCAGGCACCTGGGGCTACCGCCCCCCACTCTCCACAGTCACAGTGTTTGGAGAGGCCTGAGGTCGGGCTCTCAGCCCTGCAGTTGTCAGGGGTCACTGTGGCTTGCTGTCCTGGTGGACAGAGTTGCCCCTGGGGGGGAGACAAGAGTCACACCCCGGGGGTGGAGTGGGCAACATCACTGTGTTGGCCCTGGTGGTACTATCTGCCCATTGGGATACATCTGTGAGCAAAGTAAAGTTAGATGCTGCACAGATGGTATCTGCAGATGTGGAGAAGGGTTCCCCATGGGTTAGCTTAGTGGGCCCTGAGAGTATGGCCAGAGGGATCCAACTGGAGTCAGGAAGGCGTAGAACTGGAACATGCCCCTGCTGTTGTGGGCCTGGGTCCTTGTTCTATCACCCCAATCAGGGAAGTACATGAAGGTATTGATTGTTCTCCCCTGGCTTTAGGCTGGTAGGGGGTCGTGTTTTTGCTTATGCAGGGTCATCCCCCATCTTTTTGCCTCCTGTCTCCTATTTTTTCTGACCTGTTGCTGTTTGCTTTTGAACTCTGAGCACTTTACCACTGCTAACCAGTGCTAAAGTGCATATGCTCTCTATGTAAAATTGTATGTAATTGGTTTATCCATAATTGGTATATTTGATTTACTAGTAAGTCCCTAGTAAAGTGCACTAGAGGTGCCAGGGCCTGTAAATCAAATACTACTAGTGGGCCTGCAGCACTGATTGTACCACCCACATAAGTAGCTTTGTAATCATGTCTCAGACCTGCCACTGCAGTGTCTGTGTGTGCAGTTTTAACTGTAAATTCGACTTGGCAAGTGTACCCACTTGCCAGGCCTAAACTTTCCCTTTTCTTACATGTCAGACACTCCTAAGGTAGGCCCTAGGTAGCCCCAAGGGCAGGGTGCAGTGTATGGTTAAGGTAGGACATATAGTAATGTGTTTTACATGTCCTGACAGTGAAATATTGCTAAATTAGTTTTTCACTGTTGCAAGGCCTGTCCTTCTCATAGGTTAACATGGGGGCTACCTTTAAATCTGATTAAAGTGTAGATTCCCTTTGGGAGCGGATGGACATTTGGAGTTTGGGGTCTCTGAGCTCACAATTTAAAAATACATCTTTTAGTAAAGTTGATTTTAAGATTGTGTGTTTGAAAATGCCACTTTCAGAAAGTGAGCATTTTCTTGCTTATACCATTTCTGTGACTCTGCCTGTTTGTGGATTCCCTGTCTGGGTCAGTTTGACAGTTGGGCTGGTTGCACCTCACACTAGACAGTGACACAAAGGGAGCTGGGGTGTAGCCTGCATATCCTGATGAGCCATCTGTGCTAGGAGGGAGGGGAGGAGTGGCATTCACACCTGAAAGGGCTGTGCCTGCCCTCACACAATGCAGTCTGTTGGACCTGGCTTTTTGACAGGGACATCCCCAAACTTTTTGCCTCCTTCCTCCTATTTTTTCTGACCTGTTGTTGTTGGCTTTTGACCTCTGAGCACTTTACCACTGCTAACCAGTGCTAAAGTGCATATGCTCTCTGTGTAAATTGTACATTGATTGGTTTATCCATGATTGACTATTTAATTAACCTGTAAGTCCCTAGTAGAGTGCACTACATGTGCCTAGGGCATGTAGATTAAATGCTACTAGTGGGCCGGCAGCACTGGTTGTGCCACCCACCTCAGTAGCCCCTTAACCTTGTCTCAGGCCTGCCATTGCAAGGCCTGTGTGTGCAGTTTCACTGCCACTTCGACTTGGCATTTAAAAGTACTTGCCAAGCCTAGAACTCCCCGTTTTCTACATATAAGTCATCCCTAATGTGTGCCCTAGGTATCCCCTAGAGCAGGGTGCTGTGTAGGTAAAAGGCAGGACATGTACCTGTGTAGTTATATGTCCTGGTAGTGTAAAACTCCTAAATTCGTTTTTACACTACTGTGAGGCCTGCTCCCTTCATAGGCTAACATTGGGGCTGCCCTCATACACTGTTGAAGTGGCAGCTGCTGATCTGAAAGGAGCAGGAGGTCATATTTAGTATGGCCAGAATGGTAATACAAAATCCTGCTGACTGGTGAAGTCGGATTTAATATTACTATTCTAGAAATGCCACTTTTAGAAAGTGAGCATTTCTTTGCACTAAAATCTTGTTGTGCCCTTCAATCCACGTCTGGCTAGGTTTAGTTGACAGCTCCTTGTGCATTCACTCAGACACACCCCAAACACAGGGTACTCAGCCTCACTTGCATACATCTGCATTTTGAATGGGTCTTCCTGGGCTGGGAGGGTGGAGGGCCTGCCCTCACACAAAGGACTGCCACACCCCCTACTGGGACTCTGGCAGACAGGATTGAGCTGAAAGGGAACTTGGTGCATTTCTTAGAGACTCTTTGAAGTCACCCCCACTTCAAAGGCACAACTTAGTATAAAACAGGGCCTCTGCCCTACCTCACTAGACACTTGCTGGAGAAGAAACCTGAACCAGAAACTACATCCTGCCAAGAAGAACTGCCTGGCTGCTCAAAGGACTCACCTGCCTGCTTTCTCCAAAGGACTGCTGTCTTGCTGTTGCCCTGCTGCCTTGCTGAACTCTTGTCTGGCTGTGAAAGTGCTCTCCAAGGGCTTGGATAGAGCTTGCCTCCTGTTCCTTGAAGTCTCAGGACCAAAAAGACTTCTTCCTTTCACGTGGACGCTCCGTGCGCCGAAAATTTCGACGCACAGCTTGTTTCGCGGCGAGAAAAACGCCGCACACCGACGCTGATCAACGCGACGCCCTCGGGACGATCGAGACTTCGACGCACAACCTCGCAAGGACAAAGCCGCCCGACTTCCAAGGAGAAATCGACGCGACGCCTACCGTGAGTGCGAAACTTTGACGCACGGCCTCGCAAGGACAACGCCGCCCGACTTCCAAGGAGAAATCGACGCGACGCCTGCCGTGAGACCAAAATTTCGACGCACGGCCTCGCAAGGACAACGCCGCCCGACTTCCAAGGAGAAATCGACGCGACGCCTACCGTGAGATCGAAACTTCGACGCGCAGCCCCGCAGAACGACGCGCAGCCGGAAAATAAGCAGGAGAATCCACGCACAGACCCGGGACATCTGGTAATCCTCGCGATCCACAAAAAGAGACTGTCTGCGCGCCGGAAAACGACGCCCGACTTCCCCGCGTGGAAAAGAACGACGCAAGTCTGTGTGTGCTGAGCGGAAAACGACGCACACACCCCTTTTTCCACGCATCTCTTCTCCTGTGGCCCTCTGAGGAGATTTCCCACCAGAAACCAGGTACCCTGTGCTTGAAAGACACTTCATTGCTTTTTAAAGACTTAAAGACTCTTAATATCACTTTTCAGTGATATCTTTACAAATTCGTATTGCAACTTTGATCGTTTTGACCTACAATTATCACGATAAATATTCTATATTTTTCTAAACACTGTGTGGTGTATTTTTGTGGTGTTATACTATGGTGTTGTATGATTTATTGCACAAATGCTTTACACATTGCCTTCTAAGTTAAGCCTGACTGCTCGTGCCAAGCTACCGGAGGGTGAGCACAGGCTGATTTTGGATTGTGTGTGACTTACCCTGACTAGAGTGAGGGCTTTTGCTTGGACAGGGGGTAACCTGACTGCCAACCAAAAACCCCATTTCTAACACAGTCTCTAAGGAGAAATTGGGTATAAAAAGGGCACCCAAACCACAGACTTTAGAAACACTTCTGGAACCAAGAGGAACCTCTGCCTGGAGAAGAGCTGAATAGCTGAGGAAGAAGAGCTGCCCTGCCTATGACTGAGCTTTGCGGAGCTATCCCACAGTTGCTGCTTCTGCCAGAGTAAGAGGGCAAAGACTGGACTTTGTGTGCCTTCCATCTTGAGAAGAAATCTCCAAGGGCTTGATCTAGAGCTTGCCTCCTGTTGTTTGAAGTCTCAGGGACAGCAAAGACTTCTCTCTGCCAGCACCTGGAAACAAGAAAATCCACGCACAGAGCGCCGCACGGGGAAAAGATTGACGCAAATCCGATCTGCGGTTGGAAAAACGACGCGCCGCAGGCTCCGCAGCTGAGAAACAACGCTCGCAGGAAACGTGACCGAAAAATCGACGCACGTAGCAGGAGAAACGACGCGCAGCATCGCTGACGGAGGCTGGGAGATCACAACCTGCGCTGCGGGATTTTCAGATCATCGTGCGGCTGGATTTTCGACTCACGTACCGCCGTGCGGAGTTATTTTTTATGCACACCCGCCCATGCGGGGTTATTTTTGACGCACACCAGGTACATTTTCACTCTAGCAGCGCTAGTGTGTGTTTAAAACTACTTAAAGACTCTTTTCGCATTTTTATTGATAACGACTTGTGTATGGTGGATTTTTGTCGTTTTGGTCTTGTTTTATTTAGATAAATATTTCCTATTTTTCTAAACCTGTGTTGTGTCATTTTGTAGTGTTTTCATTAAGTTATTGTGTGTGTTGGTACAAATACTTTACACCTCGCACTCTGAAGTTAGGCCTACTGCTCTGCCAAGCTACCAAGGGGGTAAGCAGGGGTTAGCTGAGGGTGATTCTTTTTTACCCTGACTAGAGTGAGGGTCCTTGCTTGAACAGGGAGTAACCTGACTGTCAACCAAAGACCAAATTTCTAACAAATATTATATGCTTTTCTGGTGTATAAACACCTAGATTGCTGGACTGCTGCTGTTAACTTTTCTTACAGACCAAATCTGACTAGTCCTAACCCTTCAGTTACCAGATCAACAGCTTCAGTCTGTTCAGTTATAGACCTGACAAAACTTGCAGTGCCAGAGAGCAGGAAAGCTGAAGCATATAAGAAGGTTCCATTGCCAATCTCTGTAGCAAGGAAAACCAACTCTAAGTGGGGCCAATAAGGAAGAATGATGATGATAAGGAATCTTTCCTTTTCAACCCTTCAAGTACCTGACTTATCAAACAGATTAATCTCTTGATATTTGTAGTTGGGAAATATTCTTCTGAAAGGCATGAATATCTGACTAAGTCAATCTGCACTTTGATTCTCTGCAACCTTGAAATGTATTGCAGCTAGAGACCAGTTTAACGTCTCTGCCCAGCTTCTAATCTGATTTGAAATCAGAAATAACCTCTACACCCTTTTCCCCCTAATGATTTAAAATAGATTTGGCAATTATGTGGTCTGCCGGACTGTGCAGAAACTTCACAAATGCACTTAGGGCCCTCCAAATAGCTTTTAGGTCACTCTTTTTGGAAGACTTCATTGTTTCTGTCTCCAACCAATGACCTTGTGCTTCCTTGTCCTGAAATGTTGCCTCCTTCCCCAAACTGCTCTCATCCTTCACCACACCACTATGAGGAGAATCTAGAGTATCCTTTGGGACAGATGAATGGGTTGCATTCACCGCTGAAACACTAGAGTGCGTTTCTGCAATATTGTCAACTTTCAACTAAGTCTTCTGAGTATAGGGACCATAGCGGAAATAGATGTCACCCCAGAGGATGTATATGAAACATGGTCCAAGGAATGGGATATATTGCTGACACTATATGGCCCTGTATTTTCAATCAATGTCTGACAGCTGAGTCTTTGTTGGGCAATAAAAGTGACACACAGAAAACTGTGCTTTCATTCTCAAACCCAGGAGACCTGCTAGACTGGCAACATACAATCAAGAGCCTGCCCTAACTGTGACATCTTCCTCAATTCAGGAACCAGTCTGTCTTAAGGCAGACATAAAGAATAGGAAGTTGTCATAGTCCCAAATGGTACTATCCAGAGGAAAGGGCTGAGTCGCACATGCAATAGAAAGACTCCTGTAAAGAAACCACTAACTTCTAAACGGTCTGGGAATTGGCAGAATGCTTCAGAAATAATGATTATGATCAAAATAATAGGATGAGAAGGTAATGCAGGGATTCCAGACTTTCTGTATTGGGTCAGTGGTTATGAATAAGGATTTGATTTTCTGGAATGTGGTTGTTTTGTTGGTGTCAGTGTCATGCAGAACTTTTTGAAGTGAGAAAATTGATCAATTAAGGACAGCATTCTGACCACTTCTCTGCCTAAACAGCCTGGGGAGATTGTAGACTGTGGTGCCATGATTCTCACTCCTTGGTTTAATTTCTCCAGATCCAGTAGGAGACCCTTATTGCTCTCATGCATAAGGAGAAATCGGGCTCCTAGCTGGATTCCTGTTCCTGACCATTACTCAAGTTCTGTCTCTCATAACAGCCAACCCTCTTTTAGACCGTTTAAATAAATCACTTGCTCAGGTCATTCTCCCTGGCAAGTATAAAGCTGCTGTGATACTTCCCTTGCTGAAGAAGCCAGGTGTTAATCCTAATCTGCTGAGACATGATCACCCAATTTCACTTCCCCCCTACTCAGGTAAAATTTGGGAAAGATTTGTTTCTCAGGAGCTAAGCAGGTTCCTTTATTCGTCCAACTATCTTCATCCATTACAGGTTGATTTCCGTCCAGCTCACACTACAGAAAAAGCAATGCTTCTGCCTTTGATGATCTACGATGGGAATTGGATTTGGGACAGGTCTCCAAGCTAATTCTCCTAGTTTTATCATCTGCCTTCAATACTGTTGATCACACAAATCTACTAATCTTTTGAAGGCGGTTAGCTTTATCAGGTCAGGCTCTAAATTGGATATACTCTTTTCTAGAAGGCAGAACACAGGAAGTGTAACTTGGCCTGTTTTCTTCTTCTAAGACCCAGGTCATATGTGGGGTCCCTAAGGGCTCAGCATTATCTGCTTTGCTATTTAATGTTTACATCTGCCCATTGACCTTAGCCCTGGTTAGTCGTGGTTTACATTGTGCGACTAAGCTAATAACTCTAAGCTCATCTTCTGGCTTGAGGGTACATCCCAATCTCACCAGAAATGGTAATCTACCCTGAAGTTCATTTTGGAGCTGGATGGGCATTAACTTCCTCAAGCTAAACGCCGATAATACTGAGCTGGGTATTCCCAATCAAGGGATAGAGCTCTGGGCCAACTGCTACTGCCCCTCTGAGCTCAATGCTTCTTCTGTTCCAGCTTCCCCTGCCAACATCCTGGGGATCATGATAGACAATTAGCTGTTCACGGGGGTGGCTCCTCTGTTAGGGCGGCGGAGCATCGTCCCCCCACCCCAGCAGCAGCAGCTGCAAAACCTTTACAAGAAAACAATATTGTTTTCCTGTAAAGGGGCTGGGCATTTGGGGTGACGAGAACTGATGGGAGTGCACAGAGCACTCCCCTCAGTGCGCATATATGTTTAGCCGGCCATCCATGGCCGGTCAAACACACATGCGCAGGTGGCTCACTCCAGCCCAGCAATACAGTTGCTCAGCTGGAGAGAGCCTGCACAGGCTCCCAGTCTGCCTGGGAGTGCCCTGGCTGGGTGCTCCCATCAAATCCTAACACTGCTTTGAGCAGCATCAGGATTGGCTGCAGGGCAGGCTGGGAGCCTGTGCCTGCAGCCTGGAGCAACAAGGGAAAGAGGAGTGGCACACTAGCAATGGAGGAGGAAAGTTTTTAATTATTAATTTATTTCTTTTTATTAAATATCATCCCCCCCGTGTGCCGCACACGGCCCCTTCAGAGGGCAGTGAGCCACGACTGGCTGTTCATGGTTCCTCAGATCAAAGCAGTCATTGCAAAGTGCTTTGTCTATTGAAATTGATTAGGAAGGTTGCTCTTCTTATGTCACTGGAGGCTCTGAAACAGCTATTACACCAGTAATTGTGGCTCACTTGTACTATGCAAACTCTCTGTATTGGGGTTTACCTGCAACTTATATAATATTTACACAAATAACAAATCATTTAAAATACAGCAGCAAGGATAACCTGTAAATTACATAGGCATGGACATGTCTATTGCCTTAATTAAGCTTCTCTGACTTCCCAACAAGCAGAGAGCTCTTTTCAAAATGCCTTGTATTATTTACAAATGTATTCATGACTATGCTCCAGACTTTGTAGCAAGCAGAATTAAGAGGTATATTCCTCTTCGATCTCTCAGATACTCACTTCCCAACTAGTTGAGGATCCCTTGGTTCAAGGGACAGAAAGCAGGGGGCGGGAGCTTCTCTATCCTTCCCCCATCTTATCCAACTCTTTCCCTTCTTAGATCAAGGTGGAACCTAATTTCTTGTGGTTCTAAAAGCTTTTGATGGCCTGACTGGTTAAGCTAGCTTTTTTTTTAGCCTGAGCCCTTTCTTCTTTCCATCCTGGTTGTCACAGCGCCAAGAAATCCTTCAGTGTATGTCCTCTATATAAGTTTTCCCTCACATACCATACCATAAAATAACATATCATAACATAACTTATCATAACATAACATACTGTAACATATAGTAACGTATCATGCCATAACATAATATAACATAACATATCACATAACATAGCATAACATAACATAGCATATAACACACCATAACATCCAGCACTCAGAGCTCTGTTTTGATGACTCTGACTCACAGGGAATTCACTCTCATTCATTTAGACCTCTGGCCCAGGCACTTCCTGATATTTGCCTTGTCCCAGCTGAGTTTTTTGTCTGATATCCTACCACATTAGCCACTGTACACCTTGCATACGTTTCTCCTGGTATTCTGATAGCTATTGTACTAGATCATTCACTGTGCACTCTGCTTCACTTACTCCTCAGTGTTTTATAGCCCCCACATTATACTTTATCCCATTCAGAACGTAGCATTCCTTTCTTCTGGGTATCGTAATGCATGCTACAGTGTCTACTGGGGATTTAGCATCCATAGCTCCTGCGTGCTAGGGAACCTACATTACAATATTCACTGTGTGATCAGTACCTCTGAATTCTGGCAACCTGGTCACCTTCACACAACAGTGTCTAATAGATTACTTGTACCCCTACTCTTGGGCATTCGGCCACCTTAACACTACATTATTCTCTGAGAAACTTGTTTCCAGTTTCCATTACTACTGGACATATGGTGGCTCATACAACAGTAGGCATCTTGCATGAGTTACTTGGGCCAATATGATCACCTTTCACACCACAACGTCTGCTACTTGCATCCCTTAACTCCTGGGTGCCTGGTAACCTACTCCTGCTAACCTTTTTTATGGACGTTTTATAACCATGTATCCACTGAGATCCTGCCTCTTTACTCCTGAGTATCTGTTTAGTGGTTATTTTCACATGTGCATATAGTACTTGGGTACAGTATATTCCTATAACTCAAATGTTCATTTTCTGGTGGCAACAAACTCTTGCAGCTTTACAACAAAAATAATGTTTATGAAGTAAAGAACTCTGATAATATAAAATGCGCATGATAAAATAATTAATACTCAAACAGAACACCATATTCTGCACAGAAATACAATATATGGCACAGGTACAATGTGGCCTCCGTGGCTGGATTGGAAACTAAAAACCAGGCAAGGCACAAAAGTTCAAACAAACAGGCAGGACATCACTTGAAAGGGGCCATGGGATTTTTCATGGTTGGACTATCGTAGCACATCCTGCTCTGAAATGGCAACTGTTAGAAATGGGGTTTTTGGTTGGCAGTCAGGTTACCCCCTGTCCAAGCAAAAGCCCTCACTCTAGTCAGGGTAAGTCACACACAATCCAAGATTATCCTGTGCCCACCCTCGGGTAGCTTTGCACGAGCAGTCAGGCTTAACTTAGAAGGCAATGTGTAAAGTATTTGTGCAATAAATCATACAATACCACCATATAGCACCACAAAAAATACACCACACAGTGTTTAGAAAAATATATAATATTTATCAGGATAATTGTAGGTCAAAAAGAATAAAGTTGCAATGGAAAATTGTAGAACTATCACGGAAAAGTGATATAAAGTGTCTTAAAGTCTTTAGAATATAAACAAAGTCTCTTTCAAGCACAAGTACCTGGTTGGGAGTGGAAAAATCCCCTCAGAGGGCCACAAGAGAAGAGGTGCGTGGAAAAAGGGTGTGTGCGTCGATTTCTCCCCAGCACACACAGACTTGCGTTGTTATTTTCCACGCGGGGAAGTCGGGCGTCGTTTTCCGGCGCGTGGACAGTCTCTTTCTGTGGATCGCGGGGATTACCAGATGTCCCGGGTCTGTATGTGGATTTTCCTGCTTGTTCTCCGGCTGCGCGTCGGTCTGCGGGGCTGCGCGTCGAAATTACGATCTCACGGCAGGCGTCGCGTCGATTTCTCCTCTAGACTTCGATCTGCGGGGCTGCGCGTTGAAATTACGATCTCACGGCAGGCGTCGCGTCGATTTCTCCTCTCGAGGTCGGGCGGCGTTGTCCTTGCGAGGCCGTGCGTCGGATCTTCGATCGTCCCAAGAGCATCGCGTCGATCAGCGTCGGAGTGCGGCGTTTTTCTCGCCGCGAAACAAGCTGTGCGTCGAAATTTTCGGCGCACGGAGCGTCCAAGTAAAAGAGAGAAGTCTTTTTGGTCCTGAGACTTCAGGGAACAGGAGGCAAGCTCTATCCAAGCCCTTGGAGAGCACTTTCACAGCCAGGCAAGAGTTCAGCAAGGCAGCAGGGCAACAGCAAGACAGCAGTCCTTTGTAGAAAGCAGGCAGGTGAGTTCTTTGAGCAGCCAGGCAGTTCTTCTTGGCAGGATGTAGTTTCTGGTTCAGGTTTCTTCTCCAGCAAGTGTCTGATGAGGTAGGGCAGAGGCCCTGTTTTATACCCAAATGTGCCTTTGAAGTGGGGGAGACTTCAAAGAGTGGCTAAGAAGTGCACCAGGTCCCCTTTCAGTTCAATCCTGTCTGCCAGGGTCCCAGTAGGGGGTGTGGCAGTCCTTTGTGTGAAAGCAGGCCCTCCACCCTCCCAGCCCAGGAAGACCCATTCAAAATGCAGATGTATGCAAGTGAGGCTGAGTACCCTGTGTTTGGGGTGTGTCTGAGTGAATGCACAAGGAGCTGTCAACCAAGCCCAGCCAGACGTGGATTGTAAGGCACAGAAGGATTTAAGTGCAAAGAAATGCTCACTTTCTAAAAGTGGCATTTCTAGAATAGTAATATTAAATCCGACTTCACCAGTCAGCAGGATTTTGTATTACCATTCTGGCCATACTAAATATGACCCTCCTGCTCCTTTCAGATCAGCAGCTGCCACTTCAACAGTGTATGAGGGCAGCCCCAATGTTAGCCTATGAAGGGAGCAGGCCTCACAGTAGTGTAAAAACGAATTTAGGAGTTTTACACTACCAGGACATATAAGTACACAGGTACATGTCCTGCCTTTTACCCACACAGCACCCTGCTCTAGGGGTTACCTAGAGCACACATTAAGGGTGACTTATATGTAGAAAAAGGGGAGTTCTAGGCTTGGCAAGTACTTTTAAATGCCAAGTCGAGGTGGCACTGAAACTGCACACACAGGCCTTGCAATGGCAGGCCTAAGACAAGGAAAAAGGGGCTACTTAAGTGGGTGGCACAACCAGTGCGGCAGGCCCACTAGTAGCATTTAACTTACCAGCCCTATGCACATGAAGTGCACTTTACTAGGGACTTATAAGTAAATTAATAGTCTAATCAGGTATGATTCAAGGTTACCATGTTTTAAGGGAGAGAGCATATGCACTTTAGCACTGGTTAGCAGTGGTACAGTGCGCAGAGTCTAAAAACCAGCAAAAACAGTGTCCAAAAAGTGGATGGAGGCAGGCAAAATGTTAGGGGTGACTACCCCAAGGCTGTCAGGTCTAACAGCAACACTGGCCTGCATCAAACTGGAGAAATGACAGAATGGCAGAAAGGCCAGGCCACCACTGGTAGTCACTTTTTTGTTTTTTTTAAGGTTATTTTTTCCATAGATTATTCTCGTTTTCCAAAAGCATAGAAAAGCAGACTTTTTTCCTGGCAAATCAATGATCAGTGCCTAACATCACAATGGAAGTGATTGATGATTCACAGGGAAAGAAATCGCTTTTAAGACGACTTTCCCTTTTTGAAACCTGTTGTGCAACCTCAGGAGGAGCAGGCAGTGATCAGCCTGTTTCTCCTTATGAATTCCCAAATGGGAGACTCTTTTTTAAAGCAATACCTGTTCCTTTTAAGAATATAGGCTGTTTTTTTTTTTAAAGTCTCCTGTTTAGGGATGCAGGGTGATAGTCCGTTGTTCCTTGCGGCCCACTGTCTTTGTGTTTGTAGGAAATCACAGGAGGTCGCATAAAGCAACTTAATATTTATGAGGCATGTAGTTCTACTCCCCAATGTGATTGGAGAATTTTCAACGTGACCTAGGTCACACTACAAAATCAGAAACACATCACAAAGAACTGGTGTGCAATATACAAACACGTTTTCCGGCCTGTTTCTTAGTGCATCACTACATTAGTACATTTGTTTTCTCCTCTAAGCAGAAATAGTTTACCCTGTTTGATTTTTTTCAAATGATGTCCTTGATTTAACTTTTAGTTTATAGCCAGAATACAATTATGAGGAAATACATGTTGTGGCTTGTGTTGTTTGCATTGATTATGAATGGATTTTGGAGTGGTGAGTGGTATTTGTTTCTGGAAATAGTTTTCAGAGAAAATAGCTCAAAAAGTAGAGCACCAGACACACTGCTGCGGCGCACCACGAAAAGCGTTTCTATTTACTGCTGTCCTGTCCTTGAAAAGACACTCAGGTCTCAGAAAGAACCACTTTCCTAAGTGTTCTTTTAATGGGACTGTGAAGCCCTATATATCGTGGAGGATTGTGGGAGCTAGATTAAAGTGTGATGCTTACCTCCACACTATTGTTTTGCGATATCAAAGGAATGCACCACAAGAGCTACTACATGTCCTGAAAGCTTTCAAATTGACACAACAATCCACTTTAAAAAAGGGGCTTTGTTGGGGAAAAATGGTGCATTACAGTGTGCGAAGATTCTTTGCACATTTTATGTGGTACACTTGTAATTGTACAACACCCTTTATGACCTACTTTGTAACTCCAAACATAGCACACCTTCTAGATTGCCATGACATATGTACTGTTATTTATCATTTGAATGTGGGTGTTCTAGACGCATAAGCTCATTAGGTCAATGGACATCTATAGTAAACTGGAGTATTATTTGGGGTGAGTGACTACCCATTTAAAAAAATAATCTCACCTTATGTCATGGTGATCCCTCAAAGTCATCAAATTAATCTGCGCTCAACCACCTGGGAGCCTTGGCACGGAGCAGACAAGTTTAATGTAGGGCAACTTGTAAAGTATTTTTACAGAACCAAAACAGTAATGAAGTCAAAATACAAAACAATAAAAATCTCAAGTTGACTTATGAAAATAGAGTACACTTTAATAAACAAAATGTAAAAAATCCAAAAAGGGAAACCAGACATTTGAATTTAAAAATAATAGTGTCAAAAAGCACAAAGTGCCAATAACATAAAGTGGTCAACAGAGACTGGAACATAGGTGCAATTTGAACTGACTGGAATGAAGCACGGCTTAGATACACCCACAAGGTTTTTCCTGGTCAAAAATGTTACCTTCTGACTTAGGGCGTGATTACAAGTCTGGCTGTCCGAAGCCTGCCAGACTCTCGGTGGAGGTTAGGCTGTGGCTGTCCGACCAGCATATTACAAGATTTGTGGTTGGTGCCGCCTAAAGCCCACCGTCTCCACCAGGATCCAGGATCCCAACAGGGTGATGGCGGTGGTGGTTGTAATCAGCCACAGTGGCGCTGAAGTCAGGGCCACTGTGCTGATTACAATGATGTTCGCTGCCACCCTTTTCATGGTGGTTCAATTGCCATGAAAAGGCTGGTTGAGAACAAGTGCAGGGGCCCCCTCTCCAGCACCATTCTGAGTGTGCTAGGGGGGCTCCTTGTGTGACGGCATTGGACTCAGCTCCATGTAGAGCCGAGTCCAATGCACTGCAGTTTTCCACTGGGCTGACTGACAGAAACCTTGGTTTCACCAATCAGCCCATTGGAAAACTCATAATGGGGCAGGTCCATGGCGGTGTGCTCACCATGGGTCTGGTGGTCAGGTTTTCCAGGTCGGCAAACTTGTTATCAGCCCCTCAGTCTTTTAAGTCCCGAACCACCAGAGGACCACACTTCTGTATCCTCCTCCACAGGATCTCAGGGGAGGCTCCTAGAGACTCACAGGGTGTCAGTCGGAGACCAACAGCAGGCTCCACACTATATTCCGTTGCAGGATCATGGATCCTGAGGGAGACAGTGGTCTTTTGGCGGCACCAAACACCAATCTGGTAATATGCTGGTCGGACAGCCACAGCTAGGTACTTCCAGGAAAAGGCCTCCTGATGCTTGTTGTTTACCTGTAGCTTGAAAATGAGGTCAGACATATGACCCTTGGAGCTCACTTCTTTGTCCTTCAAACAAAAGGAGCAGGGGCTTTCCTTCAGCGCTCCTCTCAGGTCACAGACTGCAGGTCCAGTCCTCTTTTGATCTTCCGCTGGTTCAAAAAGTGTTCTAAGTATGTGCCTAGAGGTTCCACATTTATGCCTGACACTAGTTAGTGGATGGGAGTACACCAGTGCACACCCTAACTATAGAGGTAGAAGGCAAATTTAACAATCCAGTTTGAGGTAGCCATTGTACCTATCCAGCGACAGACGTTTGGTAGGATAAAAGCAGAGTACTTCAGCAACCAGACATTTGATCCACAACTATTATCTTGCTTTCCTGTTCTCTCTACTTGTGTGCCCCAAGGGTTATATGTATATCCAGCAGGCCTTCCAAACAGGTTCAGACACTCAAGAATGATTTAACATTGTTGGGCCATTGTTGGATGCTAACAGCTCCCACTCTGCATATTCTGTGGCGTTCAGAGGAGTTAGCTCTGCCTATTCAGGTCAGTCAATTGTTTCCTCCTTGGAGGCATTTCACACCTATTTACACCAATTCAAGGTTAGTGGCTGGCTGGTAGCTGGCAGAGGCTTATGTTAATTTGCCTTGTGATAGTTCAGGCAGGTAAAGAGTAACTTTCCAAAAGTTACTTTTCCTTAATATTTTTTACAATCTAACTTCTTTGTTGAATTGGATTTTTAATAACTATTAAAAAATAGTGGTTTATTTATTTTTCTAACTGGTCTCTTTCCTGAGATATAGTATTATTTTATATTGATTCCAAGTGTTTTGCACTGGGCTGGTTAGTCTTTCTACAGTGAAAGTAGCTTTTAGGGGCAGTCACTGTAAGGACATGCTAACATTAAATTTCTACACGTCCTGCCCAAATAGGGGTGAAGTATTAATATTTAAAAGGAAGGTTGTCACTTGTCACAAGGGTTTATTTTGACAAGTCAAATTGCATTTTTACATTGCAACAATAAGGCTACAATGGTAGGCCAGAATCCATATTTCTACTGTCGCTGTTGGGCCTGGCACAATCTGTCTGTGGCATTTAACTTCCAAGCCCTGGATACATTTTGTACCATATACTTGGGACTTATAGGTAAGTTAAACATACCAATAAGAAGTGTGCCAATCGGACCATGTTAAAAGGGAGAGCACAGACACTTACTACTGGTTAGTGGGAGTAAAGTGCACAGAGTTCTAAAGCCAGCAAAAGAAAAATCTGTGATGACCATGCAGGAAAGGCATATTTCCTACAACATTAACTCTACACTGATCGATATGGTCACATATTTACCTTGTTTTGGTTAATGCTAACTCTTGTGTCTGCTTCTTGAGACTGTTGAACCTGACATTAAATAAATTAAACTAAAATCTGTAGTTTTTGTCTGCTGCTTGGGGGCCTGGTGTGATTCTAGCTAGGTGCAACCACAGTTTATAGGGACTGCAGCAGATTAAAACAAATATGCAGGATCGAAAACAAACCTATTGTGTGGAAAGGCATTTGAGGTGAGTACCCATCACAGCAAAAGTAACATGCTATAACAGACTAATACACATGATTTTTGTCTCACTTTTTCCTGGATATTGTTACTGGCATAATGGTATATAGTGGGTTTAGGAAAGTCCCCCCCCCCACAATTTTTTGGTTTGGTTTAGCTGCCATTTTGATTCTGTCACTGTGAGAATGTTATGCAGTTTGCCTATGCACGTGCAGTGACCCCTTAACATGATGTAAAATTGGCTAAACCTTATTGTCTATTTATGTTTTCAGTAGAGGGCATGGTAATTTGGTGCAGTAAATGCATTAGTGTCATTAATGTTAAATGTCGGAGGTGGGTGATATTTACATGTAAACTATCCACTTATGTGAATGTAAAAGACTGAACAGTCTTGTTGTGGGCTTGCTGTTGAAACTTAAAATTATTTCCACTGCTGTACTGTAGACTTAAACACTGCAGTGGAACATAAAATAAATTATTTACATGTCGGAAACATACTTCCAAAAAGTTTCTAAGTCACCCCTAGGTGAGTGTTGTGGTCTTGATGGCTAGAAAGTGAGATATGCTAATAGTGTGCATATACAGTAACTAGGTATGAAGTTGTATTTGCACTGCAGAGGCTAATGTGACTTTTAAACTGGAAAGATTTACTTGTGATTAACAGTCACTTTTCCACAACTTCCAGTTTGGAAAATACAAAAAACTTTTCTTTTCAATATTTATAAACAATCTTGTTCATTAATGAACATAGAGTTTTGCTAAATACAATTACGTTGACTTTCAAGGAAAAAGTGATATTGGGAAGTTTGGCAGTGTTTGATTCAGTTCTGCTTGGCTCTCCATCTTTGGATGAAGTGTGATAGTACTGTGATCTGTACCATACATACAATGTTAGCAGCACCTACTAAGCCTACAACACTTACAAACTGCCTGAGACCTATGTTACCTTAAACTAATAATAACCAGCAGACAAGAGGAAAACGTGGACTAAGTGGTCAAAGTGGATAAAGTGGAGAAGGTGGATGAAGTGGATAAAAGACCCTCATTGCCCCATTTCTTCCAAAAGAGTTCAAATTTGCTTGAAGACAACTCTAAATTTAGGTTATCAGTCATGCTGCACATCGCTGAATACCATTAACTATGCAGAGTGTAAGTGCTTGTGTCTTGTGTTTGACCACAGCATGGGGTAGTGTGGCAGAGTTAAGTCTGACAACGAAGTGCTGACAAGAGGTCAGGCCGTGAAAGACAAATGCATACGCAGACTAATAAGAAGACAGGCTGCAGAAAAGTAAACACAGCGAAGGCAAATTCGGGGAGGGAGAATGTGTCTCTAATCTCACCTATTGCACGAATGTTTGAAAAAATAGCAAAAGTATCAGAGAAATTAGATTTTTTTAGAGACACAGTGGATAATATTTTGTCCACCCCCGGGATGCAAACTCTGTCTCTGCTCTCATTACACCAATATAAAAAGTCCCCTACAATTTCAGGAAAAAAAGTCACCAGATGACCTGTTGGAAAAATGAGTAAAAAGCCATGGTGAGGACAATAAAGAGTACAGCAAGGGATCAGGATGGGACCCAGTTAGTAGTATGGACCTTCTATTGATAATGCCTGGGTCCCCAGCATATCAAAGGTTAGAAAATGGAAGTACTGCTTCAATGTTAAAGAATTGGAATCCACTGCCAGTGGGATTAAAAATGGAGCTCAACAACAAAATAAAGAGGGTATCGACAGCAGAGGTGAATATTGAGGAAGGGACTAATGGGGTGGATCTACCTCAAACAATTATGGGATCAGTGCAAGGTAATTCACCAAGAGTGCACAACTGATGGGAGGAGCAGGACCTGCATGTCCTGCAGGACACTAAGTATAAAAATACAGATCAAACAAATGAGCTGCCAACAGTAGCGGAACTAACAACTCTGTGGGAAGTATTGTTTAGAACATCACAACTGACTCTCTAGGCCTTAACTTATCAATCAAATAAAATAGATGTACAAATTGATTTGTTGAATTTATTGTCCAATTCAATTTTGGGGATTGACCAGAAACTGGCCGAATTAAATACTCCGATCATTCAAGTACAAACCATTGCAGCTTCATCCAGTATTGAGTGTATGTGTGTGCCGGTAGTAATAAATTAGAGACAATCCTGGAGATCTTAACATCTAGAATTGAGTACCTAAGAATAAAACATGTTGGCCTCAATCTAAAATCACAAGGGGAAGTGAAACAATCCAGTCCCTCTAAAGAGGACGTTCAACAAATCAAGGACACTAATGAAGGGACAGGTTAAAATGCAGAAAAAGAAGTAGAATTTATTCAAATAGAGGATGAAACACAGTACGACGATTCGCAATCTGGGGTACTGTTAAAGGACAAAGGTGAGACAAAGGTGAGGCTAGTGTGGAATCACAGCAAGTATCAAATAGCTCTAGATTTCACATCGCCCCTCAGGCATGAGGGTGTGGTATGACCAAAAAATCTGCAAAAGAATTTGCGCAAAACCATAAATAAATGACATACAAGTACCTTAGTGTTGCAGGTTTCAAGTCTGTCAAAACATGAAGAAAAAGGATGAGAGACTACATCGGAAGAAACTGAATCCGGAAATAATTTTGTTTTAAAGTTTTGACAAAACTCAGGACTGTCAGGCAATAAGGGCAATGGACGTTGAATGAACAAAAGTAGATGAAACTCTAACACTCTCATCTAGGAATGAGAAAATTAATCCTAAAACGCAACAAGTGGCACACAAATTGGATAATAAGGAGTTGAGGGCACAACAACAAAAATCGATCAAAAGCAATTCAGAATTAAAAAAGGGGATAACACACATGTCACAAGTCAGGCAGTGGATTACAAAGGTAATAGAGAATTGCGAAATTCTGTTGGCATTGAAACAAATCACGTGGTCAACACATCTGTAAGGTGTGAGGACATTGATTTAATTGCCCAACTCTTATTCTTCCTGTAAAACATTTTTTACTCCTACATACAAATCAAGAGGTCCACATGACATATTGAATTGAGGGAACATTCTAAATGTATTACATGTGATTCCCTCATTATCAAAACATTATCTCAAACCGTAAAGTATCGTTTGAGTTTTCTGGTCTAACAGAGGGAACTGTGCAGGAATCAACTCTGGCTAAATGACAAAATAGCTTAATGGCACGACTTGTAATGAAGGAAAAAGATATCGGGCCTGATTACAACTTTGGAGGAGGTGTTAATCCGTCCCAAATGTGACGGATATACCGCCAGCCGTATTACGAGTTCCATAGGATACAATGGACTCGTAATACGGCTGGTGGTATATCGGTCACTTTACCGTCACTTTTGGGACGGATTAACACCTCCTCCAAAGTTGTAATCAGGCCCTAAATGGCAGCATGGGGAACTGAATTAAGTTTACCCCCTATTGTTGCGTTTCCATCGCCTTTCACACTTATAGAAGCAAATTCAACTGCTTTTCAGCATGACAGTGGTAAACAGCCATATTCAATTTTGAGAGCTGCAAGTGGGAAGACAGTTATATCATCAGAGCCATGCCGTTCATCAACTATAGATGACCAAAAAAGTGGATTAAAGGTGAACCTAGGTTGACTAACTGTGGCATTACATTGCAAGCAAAGTACATGATCTAAAAGGAGCTATGTAACAAATAAACAACAAGTACCCATGCAGCATGACACTGTAACGATCTGCTCATGGAATATCAATGGTGTGTAAACTAAAACTCAGGAAAAAGAGCTCCTACAGTTCCTAGAAGGAAATCAGATCAAATGTCTTCAAGAAACCCGGGCTCTTGAAGTTCTTCAGGCAGCAGTCAAGACCAAAAATCTGGGATGCTCAAAGGGCAGACTAATAATTTTTCTGGCTATAGCATTGAAGCTGGAGATTGGCCAGTTTAAACTAGAGGATGATAATATCTTAGTGGTAAAACTTACAAACTGAAAAAAGCCAGCAAAACTACAAGATATGTATATAATAAATCTTTGTCTACCCCCCAAAATAAAAACAAAGTCCTCAACAGTATCTGAGCTCCTTAACGTCATCCTGATTCAACTGCTGGGTACCCCTTCTTCTGAATATATTAATAACTGGTGAATTTGATATGGATTTAATGAGTCAAATTACACATGAGGATAAGGTAACCTAGCAAGACTATCTTTGGTTGATACCATCACAAACAATAAGGGTCACTAGTAGAAGGTCGCCAGATCATAGGGCAATCAAACTAGTAAAGGATTTAGAATTATAGACATGAAAGTGCTAAATAGCAGGTAGCAGTCGGACACCCCACCCAAATGGACTTCTTACTCAACTTTGTCAAACTCCACATTGGACTACACAGCCATTATGCTCTCAGTTTTGGCTTTGGTTATATTGTATTATATCAAAATAATATTAAAAAAACAGACACCAGTGACAATGGTCAGCAAAGAATAGTATTTTCTGCTCAAGCAAAGTATATCCAAAAAGCTTCATCCTTGCCGTGAGTCCGGGGCACTATAATGCATCGGAGGCTTAGATGGTTAAAGTCTGTGAAAGATCAAAGTAAGGAATTGGCAGAAACTGTGGTAAAACTGTGTTTTGCCACTGACCGTAAGAATCAAGCTACTCAGTGGGTGTTTTTTTAGGAAATAATAATGACAATTCAAGCAGAAATCAGGTCCCAAAGAAATACCTTGAAGAATAGAACTCTTCTCGGTCCATGGTAGAATAAAAGGGTCTGCTACTTCTCTCATATTAAGAATGGAGTGTAATTGATTGAGAAGAAGGATCAGAAAAAATCCAGAAGATACAAAGTTGTGCTGTGCTCTTGCTCAATTTAATAAAACCTTAAGAAATGTAGTGTGGAACATAGAATAAGAGCAACAGATAGCTTCTGGGCAAAAGTGCTATATCTATCAAAACCAAAGTACTCAAGGGAGTTCAGAAAATGAATAAATAATCTATATTGTGCTGCTGCTCCAACAGTTCCAATTTATCAGAATGGAGTTGGGAGAACTATGTTACAGGGCTTTTTTAAATATCCCCTATAGCAAAGGAAATGGATAATAATGTACTCACTAATAGCAAAGAGGTGAAATTAGATATTGATGTGGCTGCACCTTATAGATTTTTGGAAGAACAAACACTTAAAATATTGTGAATTGCTAGGCAAGATGGGGCCTCTGGACCAAATGGGCTACCACAAGTTTTTAAACCAAATCCCAAATTCTGGGTGCCACTTTTAATATTTGTCTGTAATTGTGCACTACAGCAGCAGTCTTTGCCTGATTCATGGCTGGGGTCAATAATAAACCCTACATTTAAGAAAGGAAGTAGGCACCACCTGGAAAACTATCATCTGATAACACTCCAAAACGTCAAAACTAAATATTTTGCGAGTTCAATATTAGAAGATCTGTTGAACTGGGCAGCACAAAATAAAATTGTGCCTTTTAATTAAATGGGGTTAACACAAGGGGTGGGTACTGCAACCAATATACTAATGCTTAAGTTGTTAATAAGCAGCATTACAGAAAGCAACCTCTCTATCTTTGCAATATCGACTTTAAGTCGTCATTTGACTGTTAATCAGAATTTGCCCTGGAAAAAAACATCACTCGTGGCCATTCCCCTCCATCTTCTTAATGCAGTTCATCATTTGTATGCTGATACCTGGGTTAGGATACATGTTAGGGATGGTGCTATTTTATCCAGAAAAAGTCTAACTTACCAGTGCCTTGACCCCTTATTTTGTTATCTGTTTTTAGCAGATTTACCTACAGAACTCAATATAGTTAACTCTGACACACTCACGATATGTTCTTTGACTATCTCTAATCCGCTGTATGCGGATGATGTTATCCTGCTTAGCCAAACAAAGGTAGGGCTACAACAAATCTTTGAAAAGTTATTAGTTTTCTCTTGGGATAATGGAATTACAATTCATCTAAATAGGACAAAGGTAATCGAATGTAACCGAAGGACCAAGAAAAATCACAAATAGCACTTAAATGGTGCACAAGTAAGGCAGGTATGGACATTTAGAAACCTGGAGTACTCTTCGGTGACATTGGATGCTTCAGCCAACATAAAAGAGAATGAAAAAAGAAAAAGTATGCTCTGGGTTTTCTGCACTTTAAAAAGATCTTTGGTCAGCCTAAGTATTTCATCGTTATTAATAGTTAGGACAGCTAAGCTTGTACCAAGTATAACGTACGGAAGCAAAGCCCTTCGTGGAAGAAATGAGGTGTGTATAAATACAATTATAACAAAAGTCAATAGGCAACGCTTTCATTTTCACATACATACATTTCTGGGATAAATATGCCTGGAATTCTGGCTCGTAAATCAGCTAATAGCTAGGAAAGGTGAGTATGCAAAGACATGGTACAGAATAAGGGCAGCAAAGGGGAATTAATTGTGCCAAGAGCTCTGGCAGGAAATACAAACAAGTTGCTGGGCTCCTGTGCACCTCATTTTGAGCAGGCAATAAATAACCTAGGTTTACAGGACATCTGGGAAAGTGCCCCATCCATAGCATGTTTGAAGAACTTAGTAAATCAAAATATGAAGAGCATATTACTGTTGAAGGATAAAGAACTTTTATCATAAAAGTTCCATGCATTGGGAGTTCTGAAAGAGTATAAGGCTCTTAGATGGCAACCGTACCTCGAGACAGGATGGTCGCCCATTTGAAAAAAACAGTCTTTTTGCACTTTCGGCTAGGGATGTTTCCTGGTGAAACAAATATGAATTTTCTGGAAGAAAGAGTTGTTAAAGGAAAGTTGCAGCCTATGTAGAAATGGAGAGAGGTACTTTATTCATTTGTTGTGTATATGTCCAGCTCTTATGCAAGAAAGAAGAGTTCTGTTGCAGTCTCTTTTTAATCAAAGAGGTATACGTTCATGTATGCAAGCAGTAATTGCATGTCTCAGACCAACAGACTCAATATTAAATTCCTGTTTGTCAAAATTACTAAAGGTTGCAGAAAGCAAATTAGTTTTTAGTGATCTAAGTATTTCAGTTTAGTATGAAGTGGAAATACCACTCCTCTGCTTTCGATTTGTAATCAGGCTATCATAACAATAGTCATGTGCAGCGTGTAAACTAATCGGTTTTCCTAGATTTGCACATACGTAATTTTGAACAAATGTCACTAGTTTGAGATAAATTGCTTTTTACTTTTTCATCAGTATTACAATATGTCTTCTTATGTGAATGTTACTTTTAAAGTATATGTGTAAATTCCAGTATAGGAAATAGTGAGCCTGGTTAGATAAATGTATTTCAAAGAGCATTTTTTTTGCTGCTATACTGTATTGTGAGTATATTTTGATGAAATTGCATGATTTATATTAAACACTACTATTATATTTTCTACACTGTGATAAATATAGTTGTTTTGTAATGGTTTTATTTAGCTGTAAAATAAACAATTCATTCCCTCCCATAGAAATGGGTGCAAATAGGGACTTAAAATAGAACATCACAGGAAATATTGTTCAATTAAATGTCATTATTAAAAATAGTTAAAAATAAAATAAGTGTAAGGGAATATACAAAATAAAGCACAGTTATGTTTTAATTGTGAAATGTCTGATTTGTTTAATGTAAAAAGTATTGTAAGATTATATTTTAATAAAATCTGATCAAATTACCTTTAAATAATTCTATACAACACTTTTAATAATTATTAAGCAAGAATTAAAAACGTGTTTTACTTTAGGTGAGAATTAATTTTTTAATTTAAACTTCAGAAAAATAACTTTCTTTTAGTGTAATATATTTAAAATAATTTAAGATTCAAAACAAATTAATAATTTAACAGAGAGGTTGGATCACTTTCTCTTACATAGTACCTAATGCCAGAGGTATTTAGTAGAGGTGCCTGTTTGACATTTCCATGTAACTGAATGTCAGACAAAGAATAACAATAACAAAAACTCACCTGTGCATCTAATTTCTTTGGAGCTTTGTCTGGACAGGCAAAAAAAGCTGGCTATTGCCAGTGTCCATGTTTGGAATAGTGCTGACTGGCTTTATTTAGTCACAAACCCATTGACTAAGACTACTTCATCTATCTGTCAATATTTATTTTTCACTAGCCTGACACACTCACCTTTCATATAACTTCCTTGCATCCTGCCCATCTATTCCTAATCCTGACCTTATGCTTATCTCTTAAACTTCATCTGTTAGCCTTTCAATAGTACTCAACCAATCCATTACTCTTACATATATCTTTGCTCTAACTGTAATTTACAATAACTCTATACTTTGCCTAATACTAAACCTTACAAATGTATCTAAACTTTATACTTACCCTTAGCTTCACTAGTCTATCAGCCCACCTGGTTAAGGAGTTCATCATCTCTGCCTTTCCCTCCATCCTCAGATGTCCACTCGAAAACATCAGCAATTGTTTTGATTAAAGTGCCCAGGCAAGTGCCGCAAAATCATATTTGCCAAAGGTAAAATGCCGACTGTCTGCTGTGTCGCAGTAGCCAACTTGTATTCTTTTTTTTTTGTTGCTGAAAAACGGGCCAAAAGTGAGGGCTTCCTTCAGTTAAAAATATACGAAAAAAACATAAATGACCTTGACAAAACAATAGTTTTCTCAGAATGAGTGAGGGCCATCATTTGTTTTCTCTGCCTTGTGATGAACCCATATCCGCCTTGCCTCACATAGCGGACCTTGACAGGGAAAATTAGCATTCAGAATACTACCCTAATATGATGGATATTGCGCTGCGTGAAACAGGGTGTCCTTGTGACGTGGAGGCTTCTGCCTTTGATTGACCACTTGCAGAACCAGTGGTGGATCCATAGAGGTTCATCAGCAACCTCACTACCTCTAAATAGGGTGGGGAGTTGTGAGGTTAGTGGGGAAGATGAACTGCTGATATACATCAGTTCTTCCATTGCACCAAACTTCAAATAATCCCATAACTCTATTATCTTAAATCATATAATTACTCATACACTAACACAAAATCTGCCTCATGCCCTGACGCTAGCATAACCATAATCCTTCCTCCAAGCCTAATCATATTCTGTACTATTACCCTTATCGAGTCCCTAACCTTATCCCTCTACCTATTTGCCAGAATTTATTTAAAATGGATGTTTAGTGTATTGGTGAGGTAAGGTTTCCAGGTAAAAATGAATAATGAGGTAAAGTAATAACGTAAAGATGTGTCAAGGTAAATGGAATGAAGGAATTAGTGCACCTTTTGCAATTTGTGTACAATCTGCATACAATGGGCACATTTAAAATTTGAATGAGATTCTGACTTTTTAGGAAATTGACAACAATCCGCATAACTAAGGAGGAAAACTGCAAATGTTGGATTTGTAAGTAAACTGCTCATTGACACTTTTCTCTTGAGAATTCTATGCAGGAAAGACTTTTAGCATAAGTAAGCTTTGTTGAGATGTGCTTATGCTTGCACAATTATTTGCATTTTATCTAGTAGGAAAATAAATTGTCTAGGTTGAAAAGGTCCTGGCGTTGCCTCATGCTCTTTTTTTTCTTTTCTGGAAAAACCTTTACAACTATGTTTTGTAAGAGTAACTTGCCTGTATTTATATGGTTGGTTGCTATTTCAAACGAAGCTTTGAATTTGGGGAAGCTCCATCAATTTGTTGAAACCTAGGGGCATATTTAACAAAAATTCACGCATTGCAGCGCCGCACGTCACCACGCTGCACTATGCTGTGTGATATGGAAAGAGTAGGAATGCGCCATACTTAACATTGTACAATGCATTCCAGTCTTTTCTCTGCACTGTCATGCAATGTGCTGCCTAGGACCATTGGTGGTCCCGTTGCACCATGTTGCCAAGGTGCCTGTGTTGCAGACAGAATTGTGTTTTTGCAGGAAGTGGCACATTCCTGCACAACAACAATCCTGAGAGGCATGTTCCTCTATGTGTGCAGCAGAATGCAACATACATAGAAAGAGGAAGTAACAAAGAGAAATAAACATATTTCTCCTTGTTACTCCTTCCCTGGGGTGGCATAGTATTTTGACACATTTCCAAGTCTACCAGTATTGGTAAATCAGAGATTGCATCAAAATCCATGGTACGATGCATGGAAATACCCACTCTCCACCAATGAAATGCCATCCCAGGACAGAGTAACTCAACTCAGCAATTTGTGGTGCACTACATTACTCTAGATTTAGCAAGCCTTTCAAGGCCATGCAAGGTGGACTTACGTGGTTTGATAAATCCAACTTAAGATTTAAGTCACACCTGCGCCCTGTTGCCTGGCACAACAGTGACACAACTCATTTGGCCCTAGTCTTTTAAGTTTGTGATAGAAGTGTTTATGTGCACCATTGGCATGATAAAATCACACATTTCAGTGGCTGCATTAAAAGATAATTTTGTTCTTTCATCTTTTGCATTTAGCCATTTTCTCCCATGAAATAATGATATTTCTAGATTGCTCCTGAGCATCCTTTGTTACTGGCTCCCGTTTACTCATTCTACTGTCCTGTGGAGATTATTCAATTTATGTTCTTGTAGGGTACTATGAATGTATGTGGGGGTGCTGGAACAATTTCCAGAGTTGAGGTGCTGTTATGAGTGTTACATCACAGAAGTTAAGTCATAGGGAATGTAAAAAATCGAAGGGTTTCACAAATAGCCAATACGTCACACCAACTCAGCAAGAGAGTGATAAGGGTGCGGTATGTAGCCTATAGTGCACTTTGGAGCATCGTGCTGCAAATATATTACTAAAACATGGGCCCAGATTTATGATACTACCTCTGAAAAGTAGGAATGCGCTGTATTTACAGGAATATGGCGCACCCCTGTGTTTCTCCCTGTGCTGACGCTCAATTAAGCTGGCTGCGCCAACGGAGGCATCCTTGCACCATAGTGCAAGGGTGACTGCGTTGAGGGGATAGACTGTTTATGTGCAGGACGGTGTCCTTTTCTGCCCATAAACAATCTACAACGGTGATTTGGCCCTAATATGTGTGCTGCAAAATGTAGCACACATGGAAGTACCAAAACATCATTTTGGAATGATTGCATATGTTCAGGAAGGGCACCTTCCTGCATATAAACAATCATTCATGGCCGTTTGCTCCTTCTATGTGTGCTGCATACTGCAGCACACATAGAAAGAGCCAAAAATGAGGACGAATAAAAGTATTCCTACTCGTTGTGCCATGCTAATGCCACCCCTGAGGTGGCGTTAGTTGTTGGTGCTGCCTCAGATTTACGTCTTCTTGTAAATCTGAGGCAGCATCAAAACAAATGGGTGCTGTGGTGGAACACCCACAGCAACACCCATTGCACAGCCCTCTGAGTCAGAAAACTGCGTTGGGGGGCCATATTTACAATGAGGGGTAAAGCCACAAAAAGTGGCTTTACGCCTCCTTGTGAATACGTTGTAGTGAATAGCGCCACCGCTCCGATGACACTAGGGCCTTGTAAATCTGGCCCAGGGTCTGGTAGCATGCAGCCATTTACAGACAGCTATTTTTCCATGGAAATGACCACAATATTCCCACTGGCATGCAATTTTACTGATACATCTATATAGCACAAGCATTACTATGTGGAAATAGGATTTTTGCAAATAATTGTCCTTTTCACATCACAATGCAATGCTAGCTGGTCTGCTATTAATCTGGTAACTCATAAATATTCGGGCATGTTGAAATCATGTAAATTTTCTTTAGCACAGTAAAGCCAGGCCAAATGGGGTCGCTTGAAAAATTAAAGCTGAGGCAAGCATACATTACTATGCAGAAACAGACCATTGTTTGCACAGAAAAATATTTGAAATGTTGTGTTGTTTGCTTCCAGGAATGTATGCAGCATCTTCAAGGCTCCAGCATCAAGACAGCTCAGTGAATTCAGCACTAAAAAGAGCATCCATATGAGAGTCCCAAGTTTGTGTCAGAGGTAGGCAAATTCAAGCTTAGCGCCATTATTTAACGCTTGGGTCAGGGCAGGCTTTGGGGGACCTGTGGGCCTTTTTCCATGGTCAGAGACCATGGAAAGAGCCCAGAGGTGTCCTTCCCTAGCCCCAGGTAGGACCCCATCCCAGGTAAGTTTATGTAAGTAGAGGTAAGCATTTTATTATATTTTTTGTAGTGCCATGGGGGGCCTAACTTGGGCCCCCTACATGGCACTGGGCCCAATGTCCATGCCCAGGGGACATATGTCCCTTGGGCATGGACATTGGGGTGGTGGGAATTACTCCTGTCTTAACTAAGACAGGAGTCATGTCCATGGGGTTTCAACGTCAGAAAATGACACTAGTCTGGTTAGATGCATTATTTATGCCTCTACCCATACTAGAGTCATTCTTTGATGCTAAACCCCATGTTGCCCCTATGCCTCCCCCTCCCGGCTAGTATTCTTTTTTGTTACGCTAGCCGGGCCTTACCGCCAGCTACCGTCATACCATAAATATGACGTTCGGCCAGTGTCTTAGGATGGCGCTAGTCGGCGGTATACTTTTTGCTGCTAAACTGCATTAGTGCAGTTTAGCGTCAAAAAGTATAAATCAGTGCCTATGTTCACAAGAAATTCTCTCCACTTTAAAGCACTGCTCTCACCTCTACTGGTGGCATGTAACCACGATGGTTGACAATCTTTCAAACTCCTTATCTCAGGCCTGAAACAGCCTCCCTCTCTGCTGTAAAGCTGTTGATGCTTTCTCTCTTAGGTTTATGCAAATGATGTAGGAATTCTAACACCACCACTAAAATAAGAAACACTGGCTTGATTTAAGATCAAGAATAATTTGTAATGCTCTTTAAAATTTATCAGATGTTTTGCTTAAAGGAAATCATTTATTTCCTTATTTTTACATAGCTTCCTTTCACAGACAAATATTTTTAAAACATATTTACATACTTATTTACATCAAGTAAGCATGTGGTTATAATGTAGAAGATGGTTTCTGCTTTCACCTACTACTTTCTGCACATAATGAAAGCAATGCTTGTCAATTATAACAATGGAATGGCTCCCTAGGAGATGGTGTAATACACTCATTAGCCACGAACATGATAATGAGACAGAACTACTCTTTTGGGCTGATCCAAGGTGTAATTCACACTGTCCCAAAGCAAAGGTTGATGGGTGCTTCCCCAAACCAGGCAACACTTAAGGGAAAGTGGCCCACAGTCAACAGCTAGCTAACATTTCTGTCAAAAGCTCGGGCCTGCAAAATCTTGAGGAAATGTATTCAGTTAAGTGACTATGGTCCTGATTTAGATTTCGGGGGGATGGGTCAATCTGTCACAATGGTGATGGTTATCCCATCTGCCAAAATATAAATCCTGTTATTTGCCATGGGATTTATATTTCGGCGGGTGGAGTTTCTGTCACCGTTGTGACGGAATAACCCATCTGCCAAAATCTAAATCAGGCCCTATGCATCTTAATATGTTATTCCAATGGTTCCAATTATGGGTCTCAATATGAGTGTGGCAGTCTTCAGATCGCCTCACATGCGGTTGCGGTGGGACCACTGCATTCCAGGTGGTCCCACTACCACATTACGACCCTGGCGGTGGGACAGTCTAAAGACCACTGTCACCATCAGGAACATCGTTCCTGATGGGCTGACGGCATTCTGAGTTGTGCTGCACTTAGCGCTGGCATGCTGATTACCACTCAGCTTTTCACCAGCCTTTCCATGGTGGTCACCCTGCCATTGAAAGACTAGCAGAAAGCCGGTGCCTGGGTCCACAGGGGGGTCCCTGCACTGTCTATGCCCATGGCATGGGTTGCAAGGGCCCCCGTGCCCAGCACCATCGGGATGCGCAGTCTGCTTTGCAGGCAGTTGACATTCCAATGGTGCTGTTGTGCTACTGCATTGGCCTCAGTTCCCTACAAGGAGCTGAGAACAATACTTTAGAAACTGTTCCCCCAGTCAGCTCAGCAGGAACGTTTTAATACAATGTTCACACCGGTCATCCCCGCAGGAACGGTGTAATACGTCGGGGGATGCCACCAGCATGGCAAACTCCCTATGACTTTGGCAGTCCCGTAATGGGACCATCAAAGTCGTAATTAGGCCCTATGTCGCTGTAACTTCATAGATGGCCTGTTAGCATGGAACAGAGAGGTTTCATATCAGAAAGAATTAAGCGCCAGGTGTAGGAAAGCATTTACCGGCTGCAAACCCTGTGAATCATGTTCGCCAACTTGTAAATGTGTTTCCTGAATGTAATAAACCCATTTAGCAATGCTATAACAGGTTACTGAATTTGTAAATTGGTGTAGGAAACCATATTGTTTAAATGTTTGGAAGGGGTGTGTATGAAACATCCCTTCCAAATACTGATTCCTATGATATATTGTGAGGTTCTGCAACTGAATACGGTTACAAACGATGAAAGAATTATTTTACTGGATAATGAAAGGTAGAGGTAAACCATTTATAAAGGGGAATGGGTTCCTTTGTAAATGGTCAATAATATGTTTTAGCTGTATGGTCTGGTCCACCGAACCACTGCCTACTCCTAAAAATGTTCCAAAACGTTTATTTTAATTTTAAATGCAGAAAAAGGAGCTGCATTTATAAAATAAAACTGCAGGTAGGTCGAATTCTGAACCACTACGATTAATATTTTATTAACTGGTCTATTAGTGCATAGGTCAGTATCTAAAAATCTTTACTGGTTGCAAAAATACCTCGCACAATTGTGACCAGTATCTTTCAACCTGAAATAGTACATTTGACCTTAAAATGCGAATGGCAGCAGCGATAGGTTTTATTTCCAGCACCTCAATGCAGTTTCTTCTGAAATGAAGACATTTTCAAATGGATTTAATATATCTTTTTTAACATTTGAGATGTGGCCAAATTTCAGTTTCACATATTTCCTTTGTAGGTTGTCATATATTAGATCATTACATCTCATGCTGGAAGGGTAAATTGCCTATGTTAATATGCCTAAGTGTATATGTGAAGTCTTTTTGAAACAACATTTCGAAACAGGGGGGAGAATCATTATGAAATGTATTCTTTAAGTGCAGTGTGTGGACCATCATTCTAGGCAAAGCCCATTTTCTCTGAGGTGGGTCTGCCTAAGATTTAATTTATAAATGGCCTGCTTTGTTTCTGTCCCATGACCAGCACGATGTGTTTGTACTATTTGCAACAAACTGGATTAAAGCGGAGGTTTTTGTGGCGGGGCGAGAATACTTCCTTATAGGAAGCAATTCCCCATTTGGTTCTTCCTTGAGTTTTCGTTAAAGATTTATATAAATTCCAGGGTTGGGACAGGAATGTCCCATGCATGGTAAACAGGCACATATAGCCATGGCCTGAGAGCCCAATTGCATGCGAAACTGTTACAGACCTTTATTTTGGCACTGGCATTACTTTACCTAGAGTAGGTGTGTGGAGGTCTAAGCCTATCCCTGACAACTCATAGGTGCAGACCTGTTTGTGACTTGGAGGGGCACACCAAGTTTCATTTCATACTAGGCAGTGGACTGATTTCCCTGCCCTGTGTGTGACATTTAATGTGGTGGTGGCAGCATACTGTGTTTTTTCTAGGTCTCCACTCAAAGGTGGAGACCCAGACACTGAAGTGAGGAGGATGGAGACAGGGCTTACTTTAGAAATCCAATGATGCTATTGTAAGCAAAGGACAATTGATTAGTTGTTCCTTGTTCCTGAGCACTGCCATTTGGTAGGGGACATGGAGAGGCTGAGGTTTCTGTTCTTGAGGGTGAATTTATTTCTGGGAAGGGCCTGCCATCTTGTCCATCTCTGATTACTGCTTAGGGTATGAAGATGACAGCCAGCTGCAGATAACTTATACTTCATTGTGCCCATGTTTTGAGGTTCTCCTGCTTATAGCCAGCCCCTTCTACTTTCTATGCGAAACATCACTTTGCAAAAATGCATCAGCCTGGAAATGAAATTTGAAAGAGAACCAACCAAAAGCAATCCTGAAGCCTGAGACAGTGGATACACATCTGTTTAGTAAATGTGTTTAACAGTGGGATCTACATTGCCTGATGAGTATTCGATGAGCGGCTGTGCAATCAGAGCTGGTGTCTGCCTGACACCCCATCTGCCACAGGCGTGGGGGCTTTTCTCCATGTAAGACTAAGCACTGATCTTTTTTTAGTTTGTCAAGATTTGGAAATGGGAATGGCATGCAAAACATTACCTGGACACCAGTGGAGATAATCATTGGGATTTGTCAGATGAACCAAATGAATGTTATTTCTGGATAAGAATGTATCCATAATTGGAACCTGCCAACGTTCTTAACTGGTTCACAGATAAAGGGGTCCCCTTGTCTTGTGTGGATAGTTTGCTTTTTGTGTCAGAGATCATTTGCTTCTGGGAGATGTGGCTCACAGTGTGTCCTGTAAAATCAAAGAATACTGCTGACCTGTGTGGCATTTCCCATCAACTAGAGTGCTGGGTCCTACAAATGAAATGAAACCAATTGTGGGGATGAACTGGTTCCTTGGAGGCTGGGTCATTTGTTTTGCCCCCAGTTCAGTGTTTTTGTATGGAGATAGAATAACTGAAGACTTGCCCTGAGGAATTGGGAAATGATTTGTGAAAAGTAAGAAGTATTTTCCTTATTTCAAAACCTGAAACTTAAGTCTCCAAATCTGTGTCACTTTTGTACCAAGAAATTGAAGCAACTAAGCCTAAGGCAATCATGCATTGACTTTTAATTTCGATCTACTTTGAATTTGAAAGGCTACAGGTAAACATTCACAGGACACCTCATAAATTGTGTGCAACCTCATGGAGTCTAAAGTGCAAAGCAGCTTTGAAATATATCATGATCTAACTTTTTGTAAATTGGAGCTTGTTGCTTGAGCATGACCACACCCAGCAACTATCCACTCCTGTAAAACCTAAATTAGTCACTGATTCAAAATTGGCATCTCTAAACATTTTTAAGTCCCTTAAAAGTTTCTAAATCTGAAGGTTAACTTTTTCAGTGTTATACTCATCGTCAAATCACAAACTTTAAAAAATAATCTGAAGTGGTTGCTATGTCCAACGATTTAACTGTCTTGTTTTTTTACCTTTTTTTATATTTCCTATTTTTGTTTTTTTCCCATTTCAATACTAGTATTTTTACATTTTTATTTTCAACGGGGTGTTTTTTTATTTGGGAATATTTTTATGTTGATTGGTTCCAACTGCTTGCAAATTGAATTTCACAATTATTTTTTATTGTTGACAGTGACACTATCTTGGGATATTATTTTGATCCCTAAGGGAATGCCTTCTCGTTTCATTGTGTTGGTAACTTTGTTCATTACTTTTGATTAAAGTAGCATTAGTTTTGTTTAATGTGGATTTTTTCCAATTGCTGTTATTATTGATGTTATTTATTTTCTCGATATTTATATAACTCATTAGTTTTGCTTGATATCTGTCTGGCGTGTATTACTCTATTTTAATCAGCCTTCACAATGTAGAGAAACATTGACATTCTTTATTTCTCAATGTATTGTTCTGATGTTAGTTTGTCAAGCATTGCTAATACATTTCATTTCTTTGAGCAATGCCTTGTTTCTTATGGTGATCCAGCACTGGTGAGCAAAGAACTCGTTGATTGAAACCATTAATTACATGAAAACATACAAGCTTATGCATCCTGTCTTTTCTTATTGTTTAATAATTATCCTTACTTTGGGGTTTGCAGGCTGGTAATTACAGTATGACTTTGGAGGCAGCGCCGCCATTCATCTCTACGAAGATGGTATTTACTTTTAACCATACCACATGTAAACAAAACGTGCAAGCCACAAAACTGTATTGACCATCATGGTTCTGTAGTTTCAAAATGAAGAAAGACTGGTAATGATGCAAACATGATTACTTTCGGACTCTGATTTCTGAAATGAGGCGTTCTTTCCTTAGAAAATAGGGATAGATTTGGATAGATTTTCTGGTAAACATCAGCTTTATCTAAAAATATTTCACTAAATACGATGAAGGCATCTCATTTTAATCTTTTTGAAAGAAGAAACATTCATGCAAAAATAAACAGTCAGTTCCTCTCTCGTTTTCTCCCTCTTTTCCCTTTTCTCCCTCGCTCTCTCTCAATTGCTCTGAAATAATTTTAGGACGATTTTGCTAAGATTAATGAAGATGCAGCTGTCATATTAAACACATTGAAATGATCTGCAGTGTGTAAGTCCTCAGCGTGGGCGGAATCTCTCGTTTCAATTCCACTTTTTAATGAAAATCTGTTCATATAATTGTTAATGCTTTTCATTTGTATTTCTCTTATATTGCTTAAGTGGTATATTGTATCATCAATAACAGGAAAACGCCTTTTGTTGTCCTTCTTGCAATTCAGAGATTATAAAATATTTTTTTTGTGTGAACAAGTGAGCTCGCCTTGTTAGAAAGATTTTAAAACACGTGAAGAGCTGTTTCATACATGTAACATACGTAAAAAGTTGAATGTATTTAAGTTGGAGATTTAGAAGTCCCACTCATAAGGCAATGCATGCCCAATATTGTGAGTTATCACATATTTGTATAGAAGTGCATATCAACATGACATTGTTTCTTTAATTCAAAGCTATTTTATACTTTTTAAACATGTACAACCATTATATGCATAAACCGTCATTCACGTAAGGAAAGGTGAGAGATTACAAAGGAGGTGTGTTCTTTAAACGTTTTATGCTGAGCTAAAAGAAATTTGTTGCCAGACCCTATCCAAGCGACTAGGGGCAAGTTATATGAAGCTTTTTTCTGTGTGCATACGGCCTGATTTGCAGGATCTTGCCATTTGCAAACACAAAAAGTATTTTGGAATGTACAAATGCAATTTTGTGGTTTGGTAATCTATTACTGTATCACAAAATAGATTTGCAAATCCGTATTAGGAAGGGGCATGTCAGGGACGTCCCTTCCTAATAGCTAGTCGCAGTAGGATGTAGGAATGTTTTGCGACTGGAAATGCGGTTGCAAAACATTCGCATTTACCACCAACTTCAAACAGACCATTTCTCCTTTGTGAATATGTGTGTGTGCAAACATTTTTTATGAGCAGGCAGTGGTCCCATGGACCACTGCCGGCTCTTAAAAAAAGAAAAGAAAACTTTTCAGTTTTCTTTTTGTAATGCATCCCATTTTCCTTTAAGGAAAATGGCCTGTATTACAAAAAAAGATTGCTTTATTAAAAAAACAATCACAGACATGGTGGTCTGCTGCCCCCATCAGGCCACCATCGCTGTGATTGTGGCCATTCCCAAATGGGTTGAAAATTGCAACCTGCCTCATGAATATTAATGAGGCAGGTCTTTTGCGACCCATTTGGGAATTATAACCAGTGTTAAACACATTGTACTACATAGCAGTTTGAGATTTCCTAATAGTGAATCACAAAAATTTGCTATTAGGTAATCGCCAACCTACAGATACATACATCTGGCCCATAATTTGCTAGACTGTTTGACAGTGAACATTGAATAGCCACTGTATTCAGATACCTTGGGGTACGTTATTTATTGGGTGCAATAAGTAGCACCTAATCTGAGTTTTTAAAGAACAACATACAGAGTTTGGTGCTTAACTCACCAAAATCTGCAGGGTATTGTGAATACCATACACTTTTCCCCCATTAAATCTTGGCAGGTTTGACCACCCAAAATTTAACAAACGGTGGTGTATTTCACACATGGTAATTTGTGGGTGTGTATAATGCTACCCAACGTGGAATTCCAAACCCTTTGCAGTGGTGGGAAAACACCAACAGACTTATAATTAGGGCTTTACAGGTTATTTAGAGTTTGACAGATACAAGATATCTGGCAAAACTGGCAGATGCCCCACTACCTATTTATAGTTTATACACAGGTTTGACATGGCAAAGCCAAGATTTACAACCAAGAGAGACAAGCAAGGAGCACCCACTCAATCAGAGGCACAGACCAACATCCCCCATACACCATTCACGCACATCACAGCATACACCACAACACATCACCCCACACATCACCCCACACATCCTCACACATATCACTCACATCACATTCATGGCACCCCAAAGACACCCCAGGTTTTCAGAGGAGGAGCTAAGGGTCATGGTGGAGGAAATGATCCGGGTAGAGCCACAGCTTTTCGGATCAGAGGTGCAGCAGACGTCCATTGCAAGGAAGATGGAGCTATGGCGGAGGATCGTGGACAGGGTCAACACCGTGGGACAGCACCCCAGAACAAGGGATGACTTCAGGAAGAGGTGGAATGACCTACGGGGGAAGGTGCGTTCCGTGGTATCAAGACACCAGATTGCTGTACAGAGGACAGGCGGTGGACCCCCACCTCCTCCCCCACAACTTACAACATGGGAAGAGCAAGTCTTGACGATCATGCATCCTGAGGGCCTCGCAGGAGTAGCAAGAGGACTGGACTCTGGTAGGTCAAATCTTTACTACTATATCCCCCACCCTACCTGCATGCCATCACAAACTCCTACCCCTACCCTCATCCCCATCACTCCACCAACTTCCATATACCCCACTATCACAACCCACCCATCCCAATACCAAGCCCTGCATGCAACATCAGTGCATGGACACTCATCACAGACCTGCATGAACACCCTTCACAGACCTCCATGTACACCCATCACTACAGCATGCCCAGTAGAGAGACTCCCCAGCCCACAAAATCACCACTCACACAAGGGCAAGCCGACAGGGAAATCACAATCAGAGATGGAAACACACTCATTCACAATACGGCCCATGTAGATACATTAACAAGGCATTTGCATCCCCACAGGACCCCTACTCAACGTCACCGGAGAGGAGGTGCCAGCTTCATCCAGTCCCCCCCTCCCCCGAAGAGGCCCACAGCGACGACAGCAGCTCTGCATGCCTGGATCACGATGACCAGCCTGGCCCATCAGGGGCCTCTGGACAATTGGTTCCCCTGCCACAGTCCGAACCCACCACAGAGGTCCCCCCTCAGGAAACACCAGCACAGCCCCCACCCAGCAGGTCCATGCCACTGTGCCCAGCACACGTGAATCAGCAGTGTATCCACCACAACAGGGACCCCAGGCATCCCCACAATCACAGGACAACAGGGAAGCTGGGAATTAGGGATGACCTAACAAAAATATTCCCCATCCTGGTCACCATTGCAGGGGTGCTGGCTGACATGGGAAAGACCATGAGGTAGGCAGTGGCACAACAAAGGGCGCCTGACACTAGCCAAACCAAGGAACAGCCTTCCACCTCCGCCGGCACTAGTGGACAGGAGGCCCTGCCAGAGGAACAACAGGTCACCAGCACCCCACCCCCTGCAGAAGGAGAACCACCCCACAAACGGTCCCTACGATCCAGGCAGAAGACAGAGAACATTGCCAAGACCCCGCCAGAAATAGGACTCTCCTGATTGTCACCCTTCTGTCCCACTCTGTTACCCTGTCCACCTTGAACTGCCATTGCTCCCCTTCCCATGCCCCCTTGGACAATGCACCTGTGATACCAAGAGACTGGACTCTACCATGGACTTTCCTCCACCATCACCCCAGCCCCTTTCACATACCCCTATACTTATTAGCGCCTAAATAAACACCCTTGAAACACATAGCAATCTGGATTCAGTCTAATGATTCACAAATGTACTAGTACAACATTATCAAAGCATTGCAACGTATATGTACAGTGAATATATACTACAGGATGACCTTTGGTGGGCAGCAGTACATGTAGCAGGAGCCAGAATGGGGCACAGTGATCTGAAAATAGAGAATCCAAAGGGATCAGTCAATGGCCTTAGACATAGGGAAACAGCCTGCCATGTACAATGTCCAACAGAAAACTGAAATGTAAAGTGAACTTACAGTGTCTTACCTGTCACTGGAAGAACTGCTGTATTATGTTTGTTCTGTTGTCCACATCTTCTTCATCTGCCTCCTCTTCGTCACTGTCCACAGGCTCCACCGCTGCAACAAGACCATCTCCAGGCACATCCTCCTGCAGAAAAGGAACCTGGCATCTCAAGGCCAGGTTGTGCAACATACAGCATGCCACGATGATCTGGCACACGTTTTTGGGTGATTAGTACAGGGAGCCACCAGTCAGATGGAGGCACCGGAACCTGGCCTTCAGGAGGCCGAAGGTCCTTTCTATAATCCTCCTTGTATGCCCATGTGCCTCATTATAACGTTCCTCTGCCCTTGTCCTGGCATTCCTCACAGGGGTCAGTAGCCATGAGAGGTTGGGGTAACCAGAGTCACCTGCAGATTTCGAGGGACAACTGCTAGATACACACTAACTCTTAGGGGCAATCCCTTACCCAGACATCAACATATACTCGGAAGGGGACCTTTGGCTCACCTATTAGCCACACTGGTGCCTCTGGAGTTGGCCCATCACATAGGGGATGCTGCTATTCCTCAAGATATAGGCATCATGCACAGAGCCAGGATATTTGGCATTCACATGGGGATGTACTGGTCCTCCAAACACACCTCCTGCACATTCATCAAGTGATAGCTTTTTCTATTCCTGTAAACCTGTTCATTTCTCCGGGGGGGGGGTGCGGACAAATGCCACATGTGAACCATCAATGGCACCAATGATGTTGGGGATATGTCCCAGGGTATAAAAGTCAGCCTTCACTGTAGCCAAATCCTCCACCGGGGGGAACACAATATAGCTGCGCATGTGTTCCAGCAGGGCAGACAACACTCTGGTCAACACGTTGGAGAACATTGGCTGAGACATCCCTGATGTCATGGCCACTGGTGTTTGGAAGGAACCACTTGCCAGGAAATGTAGCAGTGACGGGACCTGCACTAGAGGGGGGAATTACTGTGGGCTGGCGGATAGCTAACATCAGGTCTGGCTCCAATTGGGCACACAGTTCTAGGATTGTGGCACAATCAAGTCTGTATGTGATGATAATGTGTCTGTCCTCCATTGTCGCAATGTCCACCAGGGGTCTGTACACCAGAGGATGCCACCATCTCATATGCTGCCTCAACGGTTGAAGTCTATGAAAGAGAAAGGTGAGCAGAGGGTCATATTTCCACATCTATTGCACTAATGTTGATATTTTTTACTTTACAGAAGCGGTATGTGAACTTGAGAGTCAGTTGATGTGCCCTGTGCCCCCTGAAATGGCGGCTGCCTGACCTGTGAGTAGGGACAAGTGGAAATGAGGTAATTGCGCTGGCATTGTGTGCCATCGCGGTAAGCGGTTGATGACCGCCGTGCAACTTCGCATTGGTATTTATTGGGCCCTATGGGTTCCAAGAGCCAATGGAGATGTACGCCGGCGGTGACGGCATGCACCGCCGCGTATGTGACTGCCATTTTCTATCTGTTCACTCACTTGCTACCTGACCTTCAACCGGAGAGGACCTACATTGCAAGTGCTGCTGTGATCTGTGTCTGCAAGGGACAATGGCTCATGTGTCTGGGGAAAGGGCCGCTGCCTTCTCTGCGGAGGAGCTGGAGAAACCGGTGGATGGGGTCCTACCTCAGTACACGGATGCGTGGGCCATGAATGTATGGAGTGCTGTGGATGTAAGCCATATGTTGGGGGGTCCTGAGGCATCCTGGCCAGAGTGCAGCATGTAAGGTGGTCAGTGTATGTGCATCAGGGCATGGGTGGGAACTGGTGGGCAATGAGTATGACTGTCCGGACGGGTGAGTGATTTCCATTTCTCCTTTCTTTTCCCTCCAGGTCAGCACCCACCAGAAAAAGGGTATTTAGTGTGCCATCACCTAGGAAGTGCGGACCCTGGGGGTCTTTCACAGGCGGAGCACCCACTGCCGCAAAGAGATGGGAGGACCTGCGCCACTGGTCAAAGAAGACGGCAGAGGCCCGGCTGGGGCTGGCCTCCCAACGTGGAAGGGGTGCCCGTCGCACCATGACCCCACAAATGTTCTGCATCCTGGCGGTGGCCTATCCGGAGTTGGATGGGCGCTTGAGGGCATCACAGCAACCACAAAGGGGTGAGTACAGATTCAGAATCATGACTTTGTGCACATTAAGGTGTTACCTGGGTGGGGGATGTGGGCTGAGGGTGCCCCTTGGCCAAGGTCAACATGGCAGTGCAGGTCCCTTGTTGGGCAGGCTCTGAAGCACTCCTACCCCAATAGTGTAAGTGGCCATCTACTACTGGGCAGGTTCCTGTGGGTGTCTGTGCAGATGCTGGTGTTAGGCATTGTACCCCATGGGCTGGTGACTAGCTTTGTAACTGGTAGTGCATGGCCTAGTGCATAGGGCTGCTCTCTGTGTGTAGTGGTGTAGTGTATGCCAACAGTGGTGTTGTTGCTGGCATTGACCAAGGGTATCCTCTGTCTCTCCCCCCCTTCTTCTTTTGTCACCCTGTCCTTGTGTGCATTAGCATCATCTGGAGGAGGAGCAGAGTCACCGGCGATGGAGGGAGCTGCATCCCACATGGGCCTGGAGGCCGAATCCTCTGAGGGTGAAGGCACCAGTGGGACAGAGGGCGAGGGGAACACCACAACGGGGACAGGAGGGGAGACCACAGACAGCAACTCCTCTTCCAATGGAAGCTCCCTAGTGGTGGCGGACACCTCTGTGCCCTCCCCAACAATAGGTACAGCCTTTGCCCCCGGCACCTCAGGCCCTGCCCCAGTCAGCCCTGCTGCCCTCAGTGAGGAGGCTATTGACCTCCTGAGATTCTGCTCTGTTGGGCAGTCAACCATTCTGAATGCCATCCAGGGTGTCGAGAGGCATTTCCAACAAACAAATGCACACCTGAAGGGCATTCACTCTGGCGTGGCTGCCCAACAGAGAGCATTTCAGGCTCTGGCCTCAGCACTGATGGCAGCCATTGTCCCTGTGTCTAGCCTCCCCCCTCCAACTTCCTCTACCCAGTCCCAATCCCCTCAACCCCAGCCTATCCCAAGCACATCTTCAGACCAGCATTCATCCAAGTCAACACACAAAAGTGGCTCAGGCAAACATAAGCACCACACTTCATCTCACAGGCACTCACACAAGGACCATGCCCATGAACACACACCAAGATCCACTGCCTCCACTGTGTCCTCCTCCTCCTCCTCATCCACCTCCCTCCCAGTATCGTCTCCACTCATACCTGCATGCACTACATCCTCATCCACTACCTACATCACCAGCACGCCCATCACAACACACCCCTCACTGGCAGTCACCACCCCCACAACCATGCACACATCCCCTGTGTCCTCTTCCAGTGTGTCTGTGACCCCTCCTCCAAAAGTACGCAAACACAAGCACCCACCCACCCAACAGGCATCCACCTCACAACAGCATCCAGCCCATGCACCTTCACCCAAACTCAGCAGACAGACACCTCCTACAACCACTCCCTCTTCCTCCACTCCCAAACCCTCTCCATCTTCCTGTCCCAGTGTGTCTAAAAAACTTTTCCTGGCTAACGTTGACCTCTTCCCTCCACCTATCCCCCGTCCTTCCCCTCAGGCCAGGGTGTCCAGATCCCAGGCCAGGACCTCAGGCACCAAGTCGGTGTCCGCTGTGGTCACTGCAACTCCCAGAGGATCAAACTGGGGCACCCGTCAGGCCAGGCAGTGTGCCACCGACCCCTGCAAAGGACCAACACATTCCGCCACCTGCCAAGGTGAAGAAGGGGCCAGCATGCAGCATGGCTAAGGAGCATGACCCACCCAGCAAGGCCTCCTCCAAAAATCAAGCTGCCAGTGCCAAGGTCCCAGCAGCATCTGCCAAGGTGAGGAAGGGGCAGTAAAGCCAAGGCACAGCACTTCATGCCTCGGTGGCTCCAGGTGAGGGCCTGGTGCCCACCATCAGAAGCGACAGCCCGCCACCTGTACTGCGGCAAGCACAGCTACAAGCACTGCCACAAGCACCACCACAAGCACCGCCGCAAGCACCGTCACCTGCACCGCCACCTGCCCCGCCTCTGCCACAACAACTGTCAGCAGCAGCATCCCCAGTGGGCAGCGGTCTGAGGCTGCAGGAGACGTGCTGTTGCCTCCCTCCACCACTACCAGCACCTGCACGATGGACAGAAACCCCCAGCATCCCCGGTGCAGGCACTGCTGCAGGCACCGCCAGCTGCACTGCCACCTGCCGCGCCACAGCCCCAACAACTGTCAGCAGCAGCATCCCCAGTGGGCAGCCGTCTGAGGCTGCAGGAGACGGCCTGGAGCCTCCAACCACCACTGGAAGCACCCCCACCAGCACCAGCACTGCCACCAGTATGCAGCCTTATTCGCTGCATGATGAAGTTTGGCCGTGCCTCCATGGAGTATCATGCTACCTGTTCCCTGCAAATCTCGTGCCTCAGACACCCAGGTGAGGGAATGTGAACTGCCACACCCCAAGTGCTGCATCACTGGGCACAAAGCCCCCTCCAGAACCAGTGGAGAAATGCATCCACTCCCACTATCCTTGGCAGGATGAAGCAGACTGGGCACAAAGCCCACTCCAGAACCAGTGGAGAAATGCATCCACTCCCCCTATCCTTGGCAGGATGAAGCAGACTGGGCACAAAGCCCCCTCCAGAACCAGTGGAGAAATGCATTCACTCCCCCTATCCTTGGCAGGATGAAGCAGACTGAGCACAAATCACCCTCCAGAACCAGTGGAGATGCCACCCCCTTGAGAGACTGTGGCTTTGCACTCCCCAGGACCAAGCAGTGGGCAAACCACCCACTTAAGAGACTGTGGCTTTGCACTCCCCAGTAGCAAGCAGTGGGAAACCCACCCACTTGAGAGACTGTGGCTTTGCACTCCCCAGGACCAAGCAGTGGGCAATCCACCCACTTGAGAGACTTGAGAGACCGTGGCTGCACTCCCCAGGACCAAGCAGTGGGCAACCCACCCACTAGAGAGACTGTGGCTTTGCACTCCCGAGGACCAAGCACTGGGCAAACCACCCACTTGAGAGACTGTGGCTTTGCACTCCCCAGGACCAAGCACTGGGCATGGACCCCCCCTCGAGGAGCAGTGGCATAGTACCATCTTCCGGCTGAGGTGCCCCCCCTTCCCGGTGCCTGTGTGTTTTCGACCTGATGCCCCTGCAGCGTTCTCTCTGTATTAAGGCAGGAGTCAAGTGTGGGCTTTGCCCATGATTTTTGGCCCAGTGGGCCACGGACATTTACAAAGGACAGTGTATGACCTTCTGTACATATTGTAAATAATTGTATATATTGTTTTTCAATTCCTTAATTATATCTGCCTATTTCTAAAATATCACTGATTTAACTAAATTCCTTTTGTCCTTGCTTTCTTTCAGCGGGTTACGGGGTGTAAACGTAATGTTGATGCATGTTTTTGTGTGTATGGTGTTGTGGGTGAGGGTGGGAGTGGGGTTTTGCGTGTTGCGTGTGTGTGTCACTCTTTTTTTCCTTCCTCCCTCCCCTGTGTGCTAGGTGCAGTACTCACCGTGATCGTCGCCGCCACCTCCTGTAATATTCCTCGTGTATGAGGAAGTAGACCAGCATGCGGAGGACCTGCAGCTCGGGCTCCATGGCGTCCTGATTCTTCGTTGATTGTCGGAAGGTGAGTGGTTTCCCTTTCAGGTCCTGTTTCTGCTGTGCTTTTGATGGCATTGGCAGCGCCCCAGAAAAGCTGGCGGATTGGCGGGTTGTGATGGGGTGGGTGGTACATTGTCTTCTGCATGTCTGTTGGCGGTGACCGCTGCGGTGTTTGTTGCTACTGCCATGGCGGTGGGTCTGTTAAAGTGGCTGTCTGTGTTGCCGGTTTCTGCCGTGGTCGTGATCCCATTTCGTACCGCCACTTTAACACCGACCACCAGGGTTGTAATGAGGGCCATAATGTATAAAGTTAAGAAGAGGTAGACAGGTAGAGAGGTGACATTGTGAGAGAAGCATAGAAAAATGTGAAGCAGTGTTAGAAATGGGGTTTCTGGTTGTCTAGGGTAAATCAATCAGTCAATCAGTTTTTGTAAAGCGCAACTATTCACCCTTGAGGGTCTCAAGGCACTGATGGTGGGTCTGGGCCTCATTCGAAGATCCATGTTTTGAGGTTCTTCCTGAAGATGGTGAGAGATGGGCTTTGTCTGAGGTGCGTGGGCAGGTTGTTCCAGCTCCTGGCTGCGAGGTATGCAAAAGATCTTCCTCCGGCGGTGGTTTTCCAGATGCGTGGGATTGTAGTTTGTGTCTGCTGGGCGGAGCAGAGGGGTATGACGGGATTATGGAAGGAGATGCAATGGTTTAGGTGACCTGTCCGATGTTGTGCAGGGCCTTTTAGGTGTGAGTGAGTAGTTTGAAGTTGATTTGCTTCTGTACTGGGAGCCAATGGAGGTTCCTAAGGTTTTGGGAGATGTGTTCTTGGTGGGGAAGGTTCAGGACAAGTCTTGCGGTGGTGTTTTAGATGAGTTGTAGTTTCCTGATGTTCTTTGTTGTGGTGCCAGTGTAGAGTGCATTGCCGTAGTCGAGCTTGCTAGTGACCAAGACGTGGGTAATTGTTTTGCGGCAGTCGCCAGGATCCGTATAAAGATTTTGCAGAGTTGGCAGAGGGTGTGCCAGCCGGAAGAGGTGACTACTTTTACGTGTCAGGTCATTGATAGAGAGGAGTTGAGGATGATTCCCAGGTTGCAGGCGTGGTCAGTCAGAGTGGGTGGTGCGCTGAACGATGTAGGCCACCAGGAGTCCTCCCAGGCTGAGGTTAAGTTTCCGAAGATGAGGAGCTTGGTCTTGTCCGAGTTGAGCTTGAGGCAGCACTCCCTCATCCAGGTGGTGACGGCTTTTATCCGGGTGTAAAAGTTCCTCTTAGCTTTGTCCGGGTCTTCAGTGAGGGATATGATGAGTTGTGTGTCATCTGCGTATGACACAATGTTCATTTCGTGGTCTCTGACAATGGCTGCCAAGTGGGCCATGTATATGTTGAAGAGCGTTGGGCTCAGGGAGGATCCCTGAGGGACTCCGCAACTGACTTCTGTTGGTTTGGATATGAAGGGTGGGAGCTTGACTCTCTGTGTTCTTCTGGTGAGGAAGGAGTGGATCCATTGCAAGGCTTTTCTGCGGATTCCTGCATCCTGGAGTATGGTGTGTCAGGTGCAGTGGGAGACAGTGTCAAAGGCTGTTGAGAGGTTGAGGAGTATGAGTGCTCCGGTGTGCCACAGTCGAGGAGTGTGTGGATGTCATCAGTGTCTGCAAGAAGTGCTGTCTCCGTACTGTGGTTGCTGCGGAATCCAGACTGAGAGGTATCCAGAGAGTTATTGTCCTTGAGGAACTGTTGCAGTTGCGAGTTTATGGCTTTTTCCAGGACTTTGGCTGGATAGGGTAGAAGCGAGATGGGTCAGAAGTTCTTGAGCTCTGACGGGTCAGCTGTGGGTTTCTTGAGGAGGAGGCGGATTTAGGCTTGTTTCTAATCTTCGGGGAAGGTGGCTGTTGTGATGGAGCAGTTCAGCTTCTTGCGGAATTTGGAGACGATGGATGCACTGGCTCTGTTGTAGATGTGGTGAGGACAGGGTCTGTTGGAGGTTCTGATGCTGGGTGGGTTCTGCGGGAGGAAGTTGTCATAAATGTCCTTAATCTTGCTCTGGAAGAAAGTGACCAGTTTATTGCAAAGGTCTTGTGATGGTAGGATGTTGCTGACTTCAGAGGGAAGATCGGTGAATTTGTTGATTACAGTGAAGAATTCTCTCATGTTGTGCGGGGAGGTTTTGATGCATTCATGGAATGCAGCTTTTTATGTGTTCTTGATGCGTTGGTGATAGGTGGCAATGGCGGCTCTGAAAGAAGAGAGGCCTTTACTGGTTTTACTGTTTCTCCATTATGCACCTAAGCCAGGCCGAACCCACCCACTCTAGTCAGGGCAAGGGAGTTACACACCCAAAATAACCCCTGCTCACCCCATTGGTGTCACGACTTACGTGCTGCTTTACCCTGGAGGCCGCAGAGCGAGTGGCGTGGATCCTGTTCTGGAATGTTTGGCCTTGGACGAAGTAGGGGCGACTCTTTCTGGTAGCCACGGTGCTGCAGGCAATGGGTACGCCAAGAGCAGGCCGTGTCCCTCAGAAGTAGTGCCAGAGGGAAAAAAACCCTGAAAGGGGGAAAAAACCTCCAAAAAGATAGAATCCTACAACAGGAACAAAAAGAACAGGTAACAGCAGAAACAAAATACAGGAAAATACATTGGAACCGACGAGAACCAGCACAGGAATACAAGGAAGCAGGAGCGAAGACACCATCCAAACAGAAAGTGTTGCAGCGCAAGGAGAGAAAGAAACACAGCCCTTAAATACCAACAAACAGTAAACGACCAACAGGAAGTAAAAGGACACCATCTTAGATAGGGAAAAGCACATAGAACAGAATGGACTAGGAACCATAGAGAGTAGGGAACAAGGAATGCTGGGAAGAGAAGGGTACTATGGGAAAGGGGTAAAAACATAAAAGAAGGCACAACCAGATGCCCAGAAAAAAGAAGAAAAGAAAAGAACAGGTGAGTGGGGGGTCAGACCTGCCTAGACACGCGGTGCGCTAAAAAAGAACGAGGCCCCATGCCCAATTTGGGGCCTCGTAAGGTACAGAGCAGGCTGGGGGCGCGGCTCGTCTTATGACCACGTGCTGCAGCCCGAGCCGAATGTTCGGCTTGTGCCCCGTGCAGCGGCGCAACACATTGGTAGCTTGGCAAGAGCAGTAAGACCTATCCAAGAGACAATGTGTAAAGCGATTGAACAACACACACAACACATGTGACACAAAAAAAACTGCACAGAGGAAACGCAATGCTAAGTTATATAAAAATAAACTGTATTGTTTAAATCACCATTAGACAAAACACAACATGTCAGTAATACCCTGCTACACAAGCAGATGTCAGAACATTACTCAGTTACTAGTACTCTGCAAAAGCCAGCAGTGGTCATATAAAACACACAAGTTAGTGGTTATCCTGTAATATAAGCAGTAGTCAGGTGAAGTGCATAAATTACTGGTGTTCTGCACACAAGCAGTAGTAAGGTTGTCATCATTGTTACCAAAGATACACATGTCATGGCAAACATCTCATCATAGATGCCAAAACAACATCATGAATGCCCATATAAATGAAACATCCGAAAAGCTCATGGCGTCATGATCACTGTACCACATTATTATGAGGGCATTCCGAGTATGCATGTCACAAACATATTCCACCATCGTGCACAGAAAAGCCATCATTCCTAGGTGGCATAGGTCAGCTGATTTATCAGGGCTGCCATGCCCAAGGGCAAAACGTGGACGTCCGTGTCCCGATCCTGGAGCTTCTCTGCTCCGATCTCTAAGGGGCACAAAATATCCCTTAGTGGTACGGGGTCGTTGTAGATGCCTCTGTCCGTCCCACAAGAATGACCCCATGATTCCCAATATCTGCCCAGGGAGGGGGAGAAGAAGATCCAATAGAAAAAGCCTGCACCTTGGTGGGAGGCTGTCCCACCCCACACATTGGGGCCGCCTTCAGCAAAGAAAACCTCTTGATGGCGCTTTGTAGATTCGCAGTGTCCAGGGAGACCATGCCCTTACAACACAGCGATCTGGCCTTCAAGCCCACTCGGGGCTGGGAGGCCGCATCACCTGCACAGCCGGAGGCACTCCTCCTGAGCACATCGCGGTCTTTGGCAGTGGGTCTCCCAAACAGAGAGACCCACTGGCACAACACTCGGGCTGCGGCAGTGACTTTCCTTACCCGGTTCGTGGCAGTGAATGCACCTGGAGTAGGTGCCTGTCTGTGCCTCAGGGGCACCTTCATCAGCCCTCCTCGCCTGCGGGCACCATTTGTAAGCATGCTTACCACGCTGAATCCTTGTGACCGGCCTGGGTCAAGGTGGTGATTCCTCACTCAGGGGGACACCAGGGAAGCGTTCGTCACACGCTTAAGTGAACAACCAGTAAATCGCTCTTCCTGCGCTTCAGGGAACAAAAGGCAAAACACTCTTTTTGTGCTTCAATAAACAAAAGGCAAAGTGCCCTTTCTGCGCTACACTCACTAGCAGATAAACACAATGCTTCCTTCACACTGGGGAAGCAGGGAATAAAGCGCTCTTCTAGTGATGCGATGCAGGGAACAATGGCCTCAGCATCCAGCCCCTGGTGACAACAAAATGGAGCACAGGGCAGAAGGGCCCAAACAAGCAGGCGAGCACAAAGGGTTGTAGTCAGTGGCAGTTCATCTTAGTGATCCAGCAGGTCACAGGTCAACACAATAGCACCATTCCAAGGCCGTTCTTGGTGAGTCCCTCCAGCAGCATTCTGTGTCCAGTTCAGTAGTCCATTAGTGTCCCCACACAGTGGGGATTACCCCCTGTAGTTATACTCAGTTTTGCACAACCTTTACAAAAGTGGGGAGAAGAGGTTCCAACCAGTCCTAACTGGTTCTAAGAGTGTCCCCTCTCTCCTACAGGAGAGGCTCCAGACATAAGTGGGGGGTGAATGCACCCTTTTTGTGAGGCCAGGGCACAGCCTTTACAAATGTAGGTGTGCCCCGTCTCTCCTTCTCTCAGCCCCGGAAGACCATTCAATATGCAGATTGTTAGAAATGGGGTTTCTGGTTGGCTAGGGTATCCACCTCAGCCAGGCAGAACTTACCCTCTCTAGTCAGGGCAAGGGAGTTACACGTCGAAGATAACCCCTGCTCACCCCCTTGGTAGCTTGGCACGAGCAGTCAGGCCTATCCCAGAGGCAATGTGTAAAGCCTTTGCACAACACACACAACACATGTGACGCAAAATGTACACCAAAAAGTAAACATAACACTAAGCTATGTAAAAATAAACTGTATTGCACAAAACATATTTAGACCAAGATTACACGTAAGTAATACCCTGCTACCTTAGCGGTTGTCAGAACGTTACACAAGTTACTAATACTCTGCAAGAATACGCAGTTGTCATATTAGAACATGTAAGTACTCAGGATTCTGCAACATAAGCAGTAGTCAGGAATTACAGTAAGAATTCTATGCACTTGCAAGGAATAACTTCTAAATACCCATAGAAGGAACAATAGCAAACATCTCACAAGTCACATAAATACATATCAGAAAATCATGCCCATAAAAGGAACATTAGCACATATATGTCATGGCAGAAAAACAGGTAGGAAACCTATAAATCCCCCCCCCCCCCAGGGTCATACTAGGCTCATTGAGCCAATAGTTCCTAGAAAGTACCTGTTTTATATGAAGAGGCACTCCCTGTGCCTGGAAAGAGGAGTATGGGGGGCCCCTGGCGCTACTGTGCACTCACAGGGCCATGCGGTGCTCCTGGGGGAGAGGGGCGGTCGGCACCCTCTGGGGGCTCGCGATTGTGGTGGAGGCCTGCCTTGGCCTCCTCACACCCTGTCTGCAGCGTGGGGGCCAGGCGAGGCCCAACAAACACTTATTGGGGCGAGAGGAAGGGGGCCTCCGTTGAGACCGGGGAAGGGGGTGCTCCCTGCGCCTTCCTCGCATCCTGCAATGTAACTTCTCTGGAGCTGCGGTGATTCTTTAGGGACAAGAGGCAGCGGGTGTCCCGAGGGCGCTCCCAAGAGCGTACTGTGCCCCGGGGGCGCCGGCAGGAGCACGCTTGCTCCTCCGGACGTCTTCTCGTGCCCCGAGGGCACTAAAACCAGTGCGAACCTCGCGCTTAATGGTACTTCCACGCCTGGGCTGCGGCAGTGATCCGGAGCAGCAGGGGAGTGCTTGTCGAAGCGCGAGGAGGTTATTATAAGCCCAGGATACGGCTGTGATGTCTTTTTAGGCACAAAAGAGCGCTCAAAGCAGCGTGAGGGCAACAATGTAGCACTTCTTCTGCTGAAGAAAAGTTTGACAGAGGTCAGGGTCCACAGTACCCTGTCTCTGGAAACAACAAGTGAAGAAGGGGCAGCAGGGCTGGAGAACCCAGCAGCAGGTCAGCACAGCAAGGGGTTACCAGCAGTGGCAGTTCCTCCTTGTGACCAGGAAGGTCACAGGTCAGCACAGCAGCAGCAGTCCAAGGTGGTCCTTGTGAGTCTTTTCAACAGCGTCCTGTCCAGCTCCAGGTAAGGTTCCTGGAGCCCCAAGAATGTCAAAAAGATGTCTAAATTGTGGGGAAAATTCCCCTGTACTTATACTAGGTTTACAGTGTGTTTTACAATGGTTCCAACCAGTTACAACTGGTTCTGGGAGTGCCCTTTCTCTCCTCCAGCACAGGCTCCAAACATCAGTGGGGGTAAAGGACCCTATTGTGTGAGGCCGGGGCATAGTCTTTACAAATGCAGGTGTGCCCCGCCTCTCCCTTCCCTCAGCCCAGGAAGGCTTTACAATATGTAGATACACCTCTGTGACACCACCACCCTCCCTGTGTTCAGGCTGTCTGAGAAGTATGCACAAAGCCCCAACTGTCAGTCTGCCCAGACGTGGATTGGAATCAAACTGCAAAACACCAAAGTCATAAGCACAGATAAATGCGCACTTTCTAGAAGTGGCATTTCTGTAACAGTAATAAAAAATACACCTACACCAGTAAGCAGCATTTCACACCACTATCACAACAATACCAAACATGCCTACGCTACCCCTCATAAATCAGACAATACCCCTTACACATAAGGCAGGGCATTTCCAATGCAATCCTATGAGGAGGCAGCACTCACAGCAGTGAGACACCAAGTTAGGCTGTTTGTCACTACCAGGACAGGCCACGCAACATGGCACATGTCCTGCCTTCTACATACATGGCACCCTGCCCAAAGGGCTAGCTAGGTGGGTACCTTAGGGGTGACTTACATGTAGTAAAAGGGGAGTTCTGGGTCTGGCAAGTAAATTTAGATGCCAGGTCCCTGTGGCAGAAAGCTGCGCACACAGGCTCTGCGCTAGCAGGCCTTAGATAGGTTTGACAGGCTACTTCAGTGGCTGGTGCAAGCAGCGCTGCAGGCCCACTAGTAGCATTTAATTTACAGGCCCCGGGTATAGGGATACCACTTTGCAAGCGACTTATAAGTAAATTAAATATGCCAATTAGGTATAATCCAATCATACCAATTTTGTAAGGGAAAGCACATGCACTTTAGCACTGGTTAGCGGTGAAAAAGTGCTCAGAGTCAAAACGTCAGCCAACAAAGGTCAGAAAAATAAGGAGGCAAAAAGCAAAAAGTCTGGGGAATGACCCTGTAAAAGGGCCAGGTCCAACACAGATGCACCTCTGCGACACCTCCACCCTCCCTGTGTACAGGTTGTCTGAAAAGTATGCAGAAAGCTCAGCTGTCACTCTGCCCCAGACATGGATTGGAGTCAAGCTGCAAAACACCAGAGTCATAAGCACAGAGAAATGCCCACTTTCTAGAAGTGGCATTTCTATAATGGTAATAAACAAATCCACCTACACCAGTAAGTGCCATTTCTCACTACCATTACAACCATACCAAACATGCCTACAATACCATTTATAGACCAGACAATACCTCCTAGACATAAGGTAGGGCATTTCCAATGCAATCCCATGAGCAAGGCAGCAGTGAGAAACCAAATAGGCTGTTTGTCACTAGCAGGACAGGCCACAAACCAGGCACATGTCCTGCCTTACACATACATAGCACCCTGCCCATATGGCTAGCTGGGGCCTACCTTAGGGGTGACTTACATGTAGTAAAAGGGGAGCTTTAGGCCTGGCAAGTAAATTTAGATGGCAGGTCACTGTGGCAGTAAACTATGCATGCAGGCCCTGCGCTAGCAGGCCTGAGACAGGTTTGAAAGGCTACTTCTGTGGGTGGTGAAAGCAGTGCTGCATGCCCACTAGTAGCATTTCATTTACAGGCCCTGGGTATAAGGACACCACTGTACAAGGGACTTACAGGTACATTTTATGTGTGAATTAGGTGTAAGCCAATCATACCAACTTTAGAAGGTAGAGCACCTGCACTTTAGCACTGATAAGCAGTGATAAAGTTCTCAGAGTCTTAGAGCCAACAACATCAAGAGGTCAGAAAAAATAGGAGGAAGGCAAAACGTTTGGGGATGACCCTGCAAAAAGGGCCAGGTCCAACTAGCAGAAAGAGTAATGAGTTAAAGAGAGGGGTAAACTGAGAAGAGAGAAAGTAAGGCTGGTAAGGTGAAAATATTAGTGAGGCAAAGATAAAGGTAGAGATGGGGTAAGCAGTACAAAACATGAGGTTCAGAGAGAAACATCTTGTAGTAGACACAGTATATATGTATGAGAAAGAGATATTTTATATATTATATTTATTTATTTTTATCACTAGTTTTTTTATTTAGAAAAATATAGAATTGGGTTTTAATTGGAAACTACACTATCCATAATGCACTGTGGTTGATGTAGCACTATGGGGTATAAAAAGCAAAAGGGTAAAGGGACTCATTCACTGTGAACAAGACTTCTTGGGGAGTTGCAACGCGTTGGTGGTTGTTATTTTGGAATAAATATGCACTATTGAACTTCATGGAGTGCAGTGAATACTTTTGGTAATATATATATTTATACAGAGAGGTAAAGAGAGATGAGGTAAGGAGGGTAATGTAAAATAGAGAAGAAAGTGCAGCGAGAACTATGAAAGAGAGAGATAGGCAGAGTCGTGAGACAGATGGAACAGGGAGGGTTGGTAGAGAAATATGCAGAGAGAAATATGCAGAAAGAGGTGAAGTAGAAAAGGTGAGTTGAACTAGAGAAGAGAGAGAAACATACAACAGAAAACAAGGTAGAGATCGGAAAAACAGAAGTTGCAAGGAAGGAATATGCTAGTGAGGGAGGTGTGGTACAGGGAAAGAGGCACACATAGCTAGAGTGAGAGGAGGTGGAAAGAAAAGAGTAAGTGAGAGTTGGGAGGTAGAGATACAAATGGGCAAGAGAGACTCCTGACTTCCAACATATGGGTGAAGCAAAGGCCCCTCTCCTGATGATTCTCACATAATTGCCTGGGAACAGCTGCACTGTCAAGCCAAACCATACAAAAGTGGGAACAAGAAGGCAGGAAGTGTCAAAAGAAGAAAGATATCTGTTAACAGCTTAGGGGAGAGGTGGAAATGTGACATAATTCAACCTAGGAGGCAATGGAGTTGTGCCGAGAGCTATAGCACATTTGTGGTCTCCCTTTGCAATTATATGTGAAGAAGAACTTTGAAAACTGCCTTGAAGTAGACCGCAGTCGGTAAATGGTAGAAATCATTTGAAATTCATAAATCAATAAATATTAATTGTGCTTGCTAAATAACTGACCCCTTCTAACCGGCTATGCCGTCTATATAATGCTGTGAATGAGAACTCTAGATAGAACCCTGTAATTGGCTCAGCAGCATGCTTATTGGTTGCAGCACCGTCAGGATCTACTGGGAGTTTTGCATCCAAAGAACTAAAATCCTGACTCCTACATTTCCGCCTGTCACCAAAGCAAAGCCCAGCATATTGTTTTCTGTCAGAAATAAATACATTTCTGTCAGTATGGTAAATGATTGGCGTTATTTCAGTACTGAAATTGAAGAACAGTCTAGGCACAGCTGATAAGAGCAGATGCAGCCGCGGTGGATCCCACTCTAAGGTGGAAGAGCATCACCCCACTGCTCTGAGCAGGGCAAAAAAGGAAAAGTAAAATGATAAGAACACACTGTTATTACCATTTTTTTTTTACTTTGGAGCCAGGGTAGAGCTGGGCTGTGTCACAGGGGGCGGGTATGGCATAAGCACCATAACTGCGCATGACGGTGTGGCCAGCCTTCTTGGGCCGGACAAACAGACATGCACACTTAGCATTACTCCACCTGGCTGCTTTGCACACCCAGGTAGAGAACATGCACAGACTCCCACTCCCAGTCTGTGTGCTAAACCAGGCCCCTCGGACCAATCATGGCGCTGCTGTCATGCTGGTGACAGCAGCGTTGTGATTGGCTCAGGGGAGTCTGGGAGCCAATGTGCTTCCCTGCTGCTGGAAGTCAGGAAGAGAAGAAGATGGAGGAGAAACAGCAGCCATTCACAAGTGTTCTTATTTGATCTCATCCCCCCACCACACGTTCCATAGCAATTGGGCCAGAGCTGGAGTAGTGTTATAATGATGATTCTACCAATTCTTTGCAATGAAAGCTACTGAACTGAACGCATTGCAGAAACAGCTTTTTATTTATAAAGCTAAGGAAAATGTAACATGCATTTCTAAGAATTATTGACAATTGAAACGAGCATCTCTGGTAAATATCTGTGAATATTTCGAATTTTCTAAATAAATGATAATCATAATTTAATATAATTAAGAAAACAATTAAAATGACTTATGGGGAAAAGTAGATTAACTCTGATGGCATAACCCTTGTACTCTATGGGAATGATTTTCATAAGGATGTCTCCTTCAACCAAGCAAAGGGTAAGCAGCTTAGTGTGCCATAATGCTCTTGTACCACTTCCATATTTATTGCCACATCCCTGATAAGGAATCAGGAAAGCTATGAAGATTAAAAAATAGTCCCTTACTCTCCCAAACCTGTACCACCTCATTGAAAAACAAATGTTAAGGTGACAGTATGGTTAGGTATGGCAACAAGACCTTACCCTACTTACGGAACCCCAGAAATCAACAGAAAAAAAATCAATGGTTATTGTGATGTTATTAATAAGTAACATTTATGTAGGTGAGTTCACAAACACATAATGTGTCATGCACATCGCTAAAGGTTATCACTGTTATACGTTTACTAGTGATAAAAGATAGGGCACAGCCACAGTTTATTGAATTAATCTCAGCCCACAAGGCCTATAGTAGACTGTCACAATGACTGGATTATGTCATCAATTATGTCATCAAGACGTCGTAATTTAAAATGTTATCAGTAATGTCATTAATTTTGTCATTTAACCAGTAATGAGTGATGTAATATGCAAAGTCATAAGCAATGCAAAGTGGGGGCAGAAGCGATAGTTAATTTGCCAAACTATAACTGGCAAATGTCTGTGTTTTTTTCTGTGTTTTAAGCATTACTTCTTGTATGATGCTGTCACCCAACTATAAAGTCAATTTGACCTTCAATTTATTGTCAGTGAATTTCTAACTTTAGTTTGTGTAAGCTAAGGTGTTATTTCCATATCTAACTATGGCCCTCATTAAGAGTTTGGCGGGTGGCAGAGGCCACCCGCCAAACTCTTCCTGCCCTCAGACTGCCTGTGCAGCCTGAATCCTGCGGCCCAAATAGGACTCCACTGCACGGCCGGCAGGCGGAAAAACACTGTTTCCGCTCGCTGGCCCTGCGGTGAACCAGGCCTTAACATTGACGCCAGCTCCTAATTGAGCCGGTGCCAATGTGGCAATGCAGCGGGTGCAGCAGCACCTGTCGCGCATTGCACTGTCCGTAATTCGGACAGTGGAATGCGCAATGGGGCTGTGCATGGTGGCCCCTGCACTGCCCATGCCAACTGCATGGGCTGTGCAAGGGCCCCCAGAGGTCCCCTGAGTCCCCCATTCCACCAGCCTTTCCATGGCGGTCTGAACCGCCATGGAAAGGCTGGTGGATGAGGATTCCTAATCATAGGGTGGTGCTGCAAGCAACGCTGCCCTGGAGGATGTGAAACCACCAGGACCGCAGGGCTGCTGGCTTGCGGCACACTGGCTGTGTTGGTGGTCCGAATGTGGCATCTCCGACATGGTCATAATGTGGCGATCCCACCGTCAGCCTGTTGACGATGGGACCGTCATTGCGAGTCTGGCAGTCATGTGAACGCCAGACTCGTAATGACCACCTATATTTAGGCCTGGATGAAATTTCGATTATGCTGATGTAATTCTCATAATTTCAGGAATATCATGTTCCGGTTGTTACGTGAATTTCCCAAATATTTCACTACTTTGCATGAATAGGTGCCATGTGAGGTAAAAATTTGCAATAAATGCACCATTCATGGCAAAACTTTGCACGGAAACAGCAGAACTTAAGTGGCTGTTTTTCTCTGTGTTTTTGTTTAAATGCATCCTTGTGCAACAAACTGATGTCAGGATACACTTTGCGGTACAATGTAGCATGACATGATGGCTATGCATTTCACCAATTTATGCATAATTTTGAGTCATTTTACATAATTTCATGTAATCACACAGCAGCAAATTACACAAATTTTGCACAGCCCTAAGTTTAACTTGCATTTATTTGTCAGTATTTGTTTTTTGTAAGTAAGTTAACGTCTTATTTTCATTGCTAACTATAAAGTCACTTTAACATTTGTTTTTAAGTGAATATCTGGGGTTTTTGCTCATATTTTATGTCATGTGGGCATACGGCTTGATGCACTACAGACAGAACCTGGGCAGAAAACCTGGCCTCTGAGACGATGTTGTGCTGAGGTCTGTGGAATCATCCAACCTGACCCCCTCTGCACACAAGCTCTGGTTTTGTGCAGAGCAGATTGGATGCAGTTTTACTTCCGGGTAATTTACTTTACTTTTTGTGTGGTGCTTTTTAAAGTTTTTTTTATTTTTCTGTTTTTACAATTCAAAACTATGTTTTTAGCTTTGCATTTGTTAATTGTTTTTGACATGTAATTGTAACTTTATTTTGGTCTCTGAGTTCTTGTTAAAATGGCCTTGAAAAATATTCTTTTATGTGCTTCTCCAGATGCCACAAATGGTAGGCACTGACTGCAATATATAGCGACATGCTGCATCTTGTCATCACGTTCCTCTCACTGTTGACGCAGCTCGACTCTACATCTGCTCTCCTTTAGCTGCTTGATTCCTTTCCATCACAGCATGAGCTATGCTGTTGGGATGCACAGCCCTCTGGTCCTTGTACATCTCACTCGTTCTCATAGAATACTGGCCCAATTTACCCCTTTGGAACACTCAGTTGCAGTAAGTGCTTGTAATCTTCAGGTTTTCTTGGCCAACTGCAAGTTGCAAAAACTTCTACACCACCTATTCTTTCTTAGGCATCAACTGTTGTGCTGCTGAAGATGTTGATGCGATGACAATAACATTGTCATCTTCACCCCTGTGCTAGGGCCAGTGGATTATGTCATTGATGTCTTCTGGTGTCCAGTTTTCTCTGAGGCCATGATGGGGTGTGATTTTATTCTTCTTTTTGTGCTTCTCTAAAAGACTTATGTTTTAATGATGCTGTGTAAAATCATTGGAGGCTTCTTCTGAAGGCTTTGGGCTCATGTTTTGACTGATGCTCCCTACTTGTCTGCTTTCATATTTATTTCCTTGATAACCCATAAAGCCAATAACAGAGAGCCTAGTCACTTGCCCCTAGCGCCCAAAGAAAAGGGGTTTCCTTTGTTTGGGTCAGTGGAGGACGGCAACACTCGAACATTTTTTAAAAAAAGTTGTCTTTTTTTATGAAGGGGAAGTTTTCTTTTCTTTTTTGAGTTTAGGGGTTTCTCACAGGCACAAATAACCAAAATATTTTGTAGTTTTTATTAAAAGGTTTGTGTTTTTGGATGTCGCAGTACTGAGGTACCTGTGAGTCACATTAAAAGCCCATTAGATTCCTTGAAACCACTGTATCGATCCATTTTTAACAAGTTGCACTTGAGTATACGAATAACTTATGCTATGCCCTGACCATTTTTCTTGGACTATTCCCACTTTTGTTGGTATTTCAGAAATAACGTAAACATGGCATCCGGAAGAGCGTCTAGGCCACAGCAGGAGCCTCCGGAGCTAAAAAGGGTACACGAGGACTACACCAGAGTCAATTATCTGACAATTCTTCTAAATATCAACTGATGAGATGAAAGTATCAGCCAGAGATATAATATACAACCTTAGGCACAAGGATTTCTGTAAGGGTGCTGGTGAGAAGCACTATTTTGGGACATCATGATTGATGAAACACCTGATGGCCTGTGTTAGAAATGGGGTCTTTGGTTGGCAGTCAGGTTACCCCCTGTCCAAGCACGGACCCTCACTCTAGTCAGGGTAAAAGAGAATCACCCTCAGCTAAACCCCGCTCACCCCCTCGGTAGCTTGGCATGAGCAGTAGGCTAAACTTCAGGGTGCTAGGTGTAAAGTATTTGTACCAACCCACACAGTAACTTAAAGAAAGCATTACAAAATGACACAACACAGGTTTAAAAAAAAAAAATGTATCTAAGCAAAACAAGACCAAAACGACAAAAATCCACGATACACAAGTCAAGTTATTAATTAAAAACCAAAAAGAGTCTTCATGTAGTTTTAAACACAATGCTAACACTGTTAGCGTGTAAATGTACATGGGTGCGTCAAAAATAACCCCACACGGGTGAGTGTGCATCAAAAAGGGATTGCGAAGCATCGATATCACTTACGAGCAAGAGCTTGCGTCATTTCTCCTTCAGTCGAGTTGGCATGTGTCGTTTCTTCTCTCCGCAGGAGAGTGATGCGTCGATTCGAACCGCACTCTCAGGTCCGGGCAAGCCTTGCATTGTTTTTGCATGCCCATCGATGTTTGCGTCAGAAATCCTGCTGCACGATGATCCCAAAACCACGCAGCGTGGTTTGCGATCTCACCAGCCTCCGTCAGCGATGCTGTGCGTTGTTTCTCCAGCCACGGGCGTCGATCTTCCGGTCTCATTGCAGGCAAGTGTAGATTTTCAGCCGTGAAGCCGGTGGCGCGTTGATTTTTCAGCCGCAGATGGGGGTCACGTTGATCTTTTCCTCACACGGCAGTCGCTACGTGGATTTCTCACTCTTGGCCTCCCAGCTTCTCCTTTCAGGGTCCCAGGAACTGCATGGGCACCACTTGGCAGAGTAGGAGTCTCAGCAGAGGCTCCAAGTGCTGGCAGAGGGAAGTCTTTGCTGTCCCTGAGACTTCAAACAACAGGAGGCAAGCTCTAAATTAAGTCCTTGGAGATCTTCACAAGAATGAAGGCAACACAAAGTCCAGTCTTTGTCCTCTAGCACAGGCAGAAGCAGCCACTGCAGGATAGCTCCACAAAGCACAGTCACAGGCAGGGCAGTTCTTCTTCCTCAGCTCTTCAGCTCTGCTCAAGGCAGAGGTTCCTCTTGGTTTCCAGACGTGTTCTAAAGTCTGTGGTTTTGGGTGCCCTTCTTATACCCATTTTGCCCTTTGAAGTAGGCCTACTTCAAAGGAAAGTCTCTCTTGTTTGTGAAATCCTGCCTTGCCCAGGCCAGACCCGAGACACACACCAGGCGGTTGGAGACTGCATTGTGTGAGAGCAGGCACAGCCCTTTCACGTGTAAGAGACCTCTCCTCCCCTTCCTCCTAGCACAGATGGCAGACTACACCCCAGCTCCCTTTGTGTCACTGTCTAGTGAGAGGTGCAACCAGCCCAACTGTCAAACTGACCCAGACAGAGAATCCACAAACAGACAGAATCACAGAAATGGTTTAAGCAAGAAAATGCCCACTTTCTAAAAGTGGCATTTTTAAACACGCAATCTTAAAATCAACTTTACAAAAATATGCATTTTCAACTTGTGAGCTCAGAGACCCCAAACTCCACATGTCTATCTGCTCCCAAAGAGAATCTACACTTTAACCATATTTAAAGGTAGCCCCCATGTTAACCTATGAGAGAGACAGGCCTTGCAACAGTGAAAAACGATTTTAGCAATATTTCACTGTCAGGACATATGAAACACTTTACTATATGTCCTACCTTAACCATACACTGCACCCTGCCCTTGGGGCTACCTAGGGCGTACCTTAGGGGTGCCTTACATGTAAGAAAAGGGAAGGATTAGGCCTGGCAAATGGACATACTTGCCAAGTCGAATTTATAGTCAAAATCTGCACACACAGACACTGCAGTGGCAGGTCTGAGACATGATTACTGGGCTACTTATGTGGGTGGCACAACCAGTGCTGCAGGCCCAGTAGTAGCATTTAATTTACAGGCCCGGGCACCTCTAGTGCACTGTACTAGGGACTTACTAGTAAATCAAATATGCCAATCATGGATCAAACAATTACATACACATTTTGTATAGGAGCACTTGCACTTTAGCACTGGTTAGCAGTGGTAAAGTGCCCAGAGTAACAAAAACAACAAAAACAGAGTTCAGCGCATATGAACAACCTGGGAAACAGAGACAAAAAGTTAAGGGAGCCCATGCCAAGGATGAAAAGTCTAACAGCCTGGCATAGAAACTAACTGGTCATTGCAGTGAAGACGACGAGGAGGAGGTGTCCATCTCACGTGCAGGCGCATCTCAGCAACTTAGAGACTATGTGGCGTCACAAGTCCTGGCAACACAGATGGATCTTTATCCTCTTTGTACCATATTCCATGTAATGCATCAAGTTCTTCAAAGTGAGATCTGTGGGAAGGGCATATTTCTGAGGCTCAGGACAAGCTGGTAGCTGCCCACCAACTGGACTGGAGGAAGGGATATTTTTTTTTATTCCAAATTCACTAGTCCAGTTCTATTATTTTTAAATATAATAAAAATCAAATTATGCTGTTTTTCACAGCTGTGTCTTAGTGTTAAACTGCTTTAGTATATTTTAAAGAACAAAGTTAACATTTGTTGGCACAATGTTGTAAAGCATACACACACGTCCCAGATTTACTAGTACTTTCTGCAGGCTTTGTGTTACATTTGTAACACAAACCTAGTGTAACACATTGTGATCTTATTTACTTTGAAATTGTCATCAATCTGTGAACTCCCTGCACCCAAACGCATCCAAGTGCCAGCATTTGCTGCGCATGGCCTTTAGCCATGCACAGGAGGGGTTGCCGCAGGGCCTGACCTGCAGCCAGGCCTTGCACCCAACCTCTTGTGGGATTGCTACTCCCTACCTTCCAAGGCCTTGTATACATTAATGTATATGAATGTTAAAAATTAGGTATAATTATTAATTCATTAGTTTATTACTTTAAAAGTTGATTATGAATTTGTTTTTTAAAGATAAATTAAAAAATTACATTTGTAATCAGAATTGAAATAAATGTAAATACAATTTTAACTATTAAGCATATAACTTTTAACACAATGTACTACATATGAAATAAAAAAAAAATTAGTTCGTTTTTTTTAATTTAATTACTGTATGAAAAATAACATTTATAATCTAAATCAATATATCTAAAAGCATTATTTAGTATACATTCAAGTTGCTTTCACATTTTAGTTTAATGGTTCTAAGATGAAAATAAACTTTTCAAATTAATGTACTTTTATATTTTACATTAAAATATTTTTAATGTTTTTAAAATTATATTACATTTTACTATAATTCCATCTACTTTCTACAAGGAGATCTCTGCCATGGTGTAGGGGAGATTCACCAAGCTGTACAAAACTACCAATATTAATTTTCACTAAAAAGTGTTGTTGTAAGAGGCTTCACCCTTTGATTTGAGGAGGTGAGACATAGCAACACCTATGTGTACATCTAGGCACAGAAAAGTGTAGAGATACATCTAGGTGTAGGAGTGAATAAACATCTTTTGACAATTTGTAACAACCAGGTTGTACTCCCTGGGTATATTTGGATCCCGCAGGCTTTAGGGGTAGGGCCGAGGACGGACGATTGAAGGTAAATACTAAGGGCCTGATTTAAGAGACCCTAGCACCACCTTAGCATCACCATAGCGTAATTTTGTTTATACTAAGGCGGTGCTAAAGTGGCTTTTGACATGCGCCATATTTGCAAAGTGGCAAAATGCATACATTGAGCCACTTTGTAAACCCTTGCGACACATCATGCCTACACCTGCCATAATGTATGTATGCAAGGGGGGTGTTCCCCCGTTAGGGGGGGTAAAAAAAATGGCAGAAGGAAATCTAAAAGATTTCCTTGTGCCATTTTTTTCGGCACTTTTAATGCCTGCTCAGAGGAGGCGTTAAAATGACGCATGCCATTGAATACAATAGGCCACTATGTACTCTGCAGGAATAGCGCCAACATTTTGGCGATACTCCTGCAGAGTACATCAATAACGTCAGGAATTCTGACGCTATTGTCCCCTACCGTGCGCCATGCTGCTCCGTACTTTAAATACGGCGCACACATGGTGGCGGAAGGGGGACGCTAAGGGGCGCAGAGAAAGTGGCACTGCACTGGGTGCAGCACCACTTTTCTTAAATCAGCCCCTAAAATTGAATAGGTATGCCCCTAAATTGGCAAAAATAAAAGTGATAGCGTTACTCTTTCTGCCAGAAGGGCTGGACCTGCTGCCACCTACAAAGGTTGCCACACTCGTCTGCCGAGAAATGATTATTGTACAGTATGGGCAGCAATTTCCTGACTCAAATCTCCCGATCACTGTGACATCAACGCTACATTGTTTGCTCTTATTGTCTGCCTTTTATAAGCAGTTAAATGTCGTCCGAAGGCGCGTACTAGTAGGATGAAGACAGAGCAGGGTCGCTTCTCAAGACAAACACAGGCCTGTCGAACAATCTCCCGGGGATGGTTGCCTGTATCCTTTCATCAGCGCTTCTAAAGAAATAAAACGACCGCCTCCCAGGCAAAACACTTCATTCTCAGTGAATCATAGCACGCTATTCATTGTTCAGACGCAGAGAGCAGAGTCAAAGCATTTCTAAGATTACTCACTTAAAGCACGGAAAAAAAACTGGTTTTAGCTGCTGGCTGTTGCTTGCTCCCTGCATCAGCATCACAACCACAGTGCACTAGCCCTAGCATCACTGATGACACATGAAAGATAGAGGGATACTGCTTCTTTGTCACATAGTAAATTTCAAGATGCCAGATTGCTGGGCATGCACCATTTTGATATCCATCACCTATTATTTTGCATTTGTGCAATAGAGCATAAAATGGCTATTGCGTCATTATATCCTTCTCTTCTGAAATAATTGAACAAATATTGTCATAGTTCCACCCTTTAGACCCCGTTCCTTCAATACTAGAGAACCAAGAGTAGGGATTCTGTATATTTAATTTTCACCTTGATTACATAATCCGCATGCAGGCTGCATATTTCAAAGTTAGAACTACCATAATTATATATGCCTGACCTTTACCCATGAGTCGAGGCTTCATTTTACTAGCCACCAAGGCAATCTCAGCAAGGGCGCTTGGAGCATCTCAAAACTTAATAAAAATATTCAAATTTCTGCACCCCCGTTTCTGCACTCTACCTGCACGCGATATTGCGAATTTATGATTCAAAAGCTCACAAACCTTTTAAAAATGTTGAGCTTGTCTAGGAACATAGGGGTGGTGTGTCTTTCCTGAAATTATTTGAAAAAGAATACAAAAAATAGTCCCTGTTTCTGGGTTCAAAATATATACTGTTCAACTCCCCTATATAGATCAGTGTCTCTTAATAAGATCCTTCTAGGGTAAAGGCATGAATGTTGAGAGGGTTGGTAAATAAAGTGCTAAGACCTACAGCCAATGTCTTGTCTAGAATGTCTTCATGCAGAACTTCAGTTTAAATTATTTTGACTTGTAATGTAATTTGAAGCAAGTATGAGCATTGAAATTACCCTATTATAAAAATATTGGCCCAGTGCCCTTTTGACATAGCAGCCCCTACGTGCCAGAATTAACACAGACAGACCAGACTCCTGCTACGCCCGAGGCCATAGCAAGAGTGAGGAATGTGGTGGAGGTAACAGAGCTCATCGAAGGTGGGGTTGTCTGGAAAAATGGGTGATACGAGAAAAAGGGGTCTTTTGGTTAAGTGCACATGGTAGGGAAAGAAGGTGAATGTTATGAGAGGCAGACGGGTAAAGAGGTTGGAATTGTGGCAATCAGCAGCTGAAGTACACAAAAAAGTATAGAAACTATCAGTGGGGGCTGACGCAGATATCAGGGGGGTGGGGGATGACAGGGGTGAGGTTTGGGGGAATAAGAAAAAAATAAACGTAGCATTCGGCGCCGCCGCTGTCCTCTCCTGGCGCTTCGTTTATCTTCCTTTCCTTTTCTAGTGTCCCAGCATTCGCTGCCGCTCAAACACAACCCTAAGTTGCGCATGTGTTTTTGGACAACAGTCATAGGGCGTCCAAACACACATGCGCCCTTCGTGCACACAATTCTTCATCCCCCTTCCCACCACCGGTAGCCAAGCCCCACCCCTCCTCAGACAGCAGCAGAAAAAAACAATATTCAAATATCGGGGACGTGCCTGGAACTTTGAAAGGGACTACATATCCCAGACTGCTTTGTGGCCCCAGGAGGCGGCCATCTTACTAGTACCTGCATCTACTTGTTCAGACCAATGAGCGCTATATAGCGCGTGGGGGCACTTCGTGGCGTGGGACGAGCCTGGAACTTTGAAAGGGACTACATATCCCAGACTGCTTTGTGGCCCCAGGAGGCGGCCATCTTACCTGCATCCACTTAATTAGACCAACGAGCGCTATATAGCGCATGGGGGCACTTCGCGGTGTGGGACGTGCCTGGAACTTTGAAAGGGACTACATATCCCAGACTGCTTTGTGGTCTCAGGAGGCGGCCATCTTACCAGCACCTGCATCCACTTGATCAGACCAATGAGCGCTATATAGCGCGTGGGGGCACTTTGCGGTGCGGGACGCGCCTGGAACTTTGAAAGGGACTACATATCCCATACTGCTTTGTGGCCTCAGGAGGCGGCCATCTTACCAGCACCTGCATCCACTTGATCAGACCAATGACCACTATATAGCGTGTGGGGGAACTTTGCAGAGCGGGACGCGTCTGGAACTTTGAAAGGGACTACATATCCCAGACTGCTTTGTGGCCCCAGGAGGCGGCCATCTTACCAGCACCTACATCCACTTGATCAGACTAACGAGTGCTATGTAGCGGGTGGGGGCACTTTGCAGCACAGGGCGCGCCTGGAACTTTGAAAGGGACTACATATCACAGACTGCATTGTGGCCCCAGTAGGCGGCCATCTTACCAGCACCTGACTCCACTTGATCAGACCAATGAGCGCTATATAGCGTGTGGGGGCACTTCGTGGCGCAGGACGCGTCTGGAACTTTGAAAGGGACTACATATCCCAGACTGCTTTGTGTCCCCAGGAGGCGGCCATCTTACCAGCAACTACATCCACTTGATCAGACCAACGAGCGCAACATAGCGCGTGGGGGCTCTTTGCAGCGCAGGACGCACCTGGAACTTTGAAAGGGACTACATATCCCAACCAATGAGCGCTATAAAGCGCGTGGGGGCACTTCGCGGTGCAGGACGCGCCTGGAACTTTGAAAGGGACTACATATCCCAGACTGCTTTGTGTCCCCAGGAGGCGGCCATCTTACCAGCAACTACATCCACTTGATCAGACCAACGAGCGCTACATAGCGCGTGGGGGCACTTTGCAGCGCAGGACGCACCTGGAACTTTGAAAGGGACTACATATCCCAACCAATGAGCGCTATATAGCGCGTGGGGGCACTTCGCGGTGCAGGACGCGTCTGGAACTTTGAAAGGGACTACATATCCCAGGCTGCTTTGTTGCCCCAGGAGGCAGCCATCTTACCAGCACCTGCATCAACTTGATCAGACCAATGAGCGCTATATAGCGCGTGGGGGCACTTCGCTGTGCGGGACGCGCTTGGAACTTTGAAAGGGACTACATATCCCAGACTGCTTTGTGGCCCCATGAGGTGGCCATCTTACCAGCACCTGCATCCACTTGATCAGACCAACGAGCGCTATGTAGCGCGTGGGGGCACTTTGCGGCACAGGGCGCACCTGGAACTTTGAAAGGGACTACATATCCCAGACTGCTTTGTGGCCCCAGTAGGCGGCCATCTTACCAGCACCTGCATCCACTTGATCTGACCACTGAGCGCTACATAGCGTGTGGGGGCACTTTGTGGTGCAGGACACGCCTGGAACTTTGAAAAGGACTACATATCCCAGACTGCTTTGTGGCCCCAGGAGGCGGCCATCTTACCAGCACCTGCATCCACTTGATTAGACCAACGATCGCTACATAGCGTGTGGGGGCACTTTGGAGTGCAGGACGCACCTGGAAGTTTGAAAGGGACTACATATCCCGGACTGCTTTGTGGCCCCAGGAGGCGGCCATCTTACCAGCACCTGCATCCACTTGATCAGACCAATGAGCGCTATATAGCGCGTGAGGGCACTTCGCGGCGTGGGACGTCCACGCCTGTCGTAGCCCAGAGGAGGGTGGGCTGGCCCACCCCCCCTAACATTTTTTCTAAGCAGGCACTGTTGTACCTTCTTGTAGGTGTATCATTGAACTAACTTTTTATAGAACACTTATTCATCAACTATAGTTCAATGGGCAAAAGGAAAGCAATAGAGGGTGGGGCAGGGGCGCAGTTAAAAACTAAGTGGAAGAGACATAAGCATGCAGCCAATAACTGTGTTATGGACAGAATCAACAACCTTCTTGACGAATGTGAAGGAATCTTAACTTCCTCCTCCGACAGCGGTCCCAACGGAACTGGGGGAGAGTGCTCCCCTGTCAGGGAGGGCGCTGGTAACAAGAAAATTGCTGGCATATTTGTAAAACGCTGCCAACAGGCTATAGCCTCCACAGGGCAGGGGGAGGGTAGGGATGTCATTACCCATGCTCCCCCATTATCAGAGGGTGAGCCTCCAACTGATCCCAGCGACCCTATTCAGTGTATCAACCGCTTTTCCCCTTTAATAAGTATCTCAGACTCACAGGACGACCCTGACCTTTGCATCAGGGTGAGTGGGTCAGTAGATGCAGATGTAAGTGAGCACTCAGCCCAGTCAAATGCACAGCATATGTTATGCATACAAGATTTAAAGAGGGAGGTGTCAGAACGTAAGTCTATGGTTAATTCCATAATTGCAATAATCAAGCAGCTAATTTCTCCAGACACAATGACTTCCATAAATCAATCCAATGCCAAACCATTCAGGTACCATGACGAAATTGCCCACAATGCCAGCAAATAGTTGTGCTGACCTCTGTCTAGCTGATGCTACGATCAAGAAATCCGATCAACTACCCCCACCCAATAGCTTAGGCGCAGGGAAGGCATTTGATGCCTGCTATCAAACTATAAAATCCACAAGCAATACTGTCCCCAAATGCACTGCCCAACCCATCACTGACCGACTCCAATCTACAAGGACTGTTCTAATGGTCAATGTTCCTAAGCTACTCCCACTTGCACAAAGAAAAGTGGGAGATTCTATTAGGAATAAGGCAATTCATTGGATTTGCCACATAAGAGACTGTTACTCTGTAGTACGTGAGGATATAATTGATGCAGTAAGAAGGCCTGATGTAGGCACACACTTTGACATTCTACAGTTGACATTTAGGGATAGGAGCATGGTGGACAACCTGGTGGCCCTGGACGCAAGGACAAGTGCTCCAGGACAATGCTGTATCCAGTTCAAATATCCTAGTCCACCTGTATACTGTAGGGCTCGTTCTATCCACTGCCCAACACGTAATCCATCTGCTCTTAGTGAGAATGATTGACTTAAAGCATCATATGAAATACATGTTGAGCTTCCCCCTGACTTACATGAAACAACTGTCTCTGGTCTGGCTGTAGCCCCCAATATTGCCTCCGCAAGCACTTACGTTCCTTCTCCTTACAGATCCCACCAGACCACTGTGATCCATTGCATACCCATGATAACATTGTAATTTTTTCCCCCCGTGAATCTCACTTATTACAGATAGCAAAGCATGAGAATACCGCACCTAGAACCAGGTCAGGTCCCCCTGATGGTTATCATTACTTGATACAGGATTCGCTGGACAATAGTGATGACGGCCCCTCTTCTCCCAAGCAACCTCACCTGTTAAACCACACTCTGGTAACCAAACTCTCAAATATGTCAGTGGACAGGGCTGTCCATTCAACCACGGGGGTACGACTTGTCTCATGGAATGTGGCAGGTCTGAGATCTATCCTCCCCCTCCTGTTCTTCACCTCCTTTATTGAGGAACACAACATATGTCTTCTTCAAGAGACATGGTCGACCGACCCACTCTTTCGAATTGGCTATTCCAGCTTTTATCTTCCTGCTCTGCCCAGTACCAGGGGCAGGCCCTCTGGGGGTCTAGCCATTTGGACTAGAACATCACTAAACTGACATATATCACAGCTATCCATTGATTACCCGAACTGCTAGGTCTTCGCCTTTCATTTGGGGCTGATGCAGTTGTGATTATTTTTAACATCTATACCAGAGGGATGGGGGGGGGGTTGGGTTTCCAAAACCCTCTGTATTCTGGAGGCATTTTTGCAAAACTGTCCCCGGCATTACAAAATTATTGTGGCAGGTGACCTTAATGTCACATTTGAACCTCTTGACTGGGACGATCTTGGGTCCACCTACGAGGAGGATCAGCTATGGTCTATCCCTGCCCTGGATATCCCGCCCATTAAAAGGTGGTCACAAGTTGCTGTTCAAGTAAAATCATTGACTATGGCATTTGGAGTTAAGGCACTCACTGGCAGGACCAAATCAGACATAAAGGGTTGTCACACATATAACAAAGTTAACCACACCCGTCAAAATGATTATTGTCTAGTCAACATAAGATTATGGCCTTTAGTCATTGACATGATGGTTATTGAGAGATGTGAAAGTGACCATAATCGTCTCTCAGTCCACTTGTCAGCTTTGAGCAACCACCTGTCCATGATCAACACCTCAGTTAAAGCACCAAAGGGAATCAGTCTGGTTAATGACAAATGCCCCCTAAAGTGAAACCAGATTCTGGCTCGACCTACACTCATCAACACTGCTAACAACACCTTGAGGACTACACTGATGGGCTTAGAGGTGGGCTCCGCAATCCCAAACGAGGAAATAAGCTTAACTCACACCTCATGTTTCAAGGGTATTGCGGCCCTCTTCTCGGATGACATAGCCTCTGATAGTAAGGGGCTCAAGGGTAGGAATCGCTGGTTTAACAAAGAGTGCCGCTCCTCAAGCAAGCATTTAATCCAAGCTATTAAATGTAAGGATGTAAATGCAATTAGCTCAGCCAGAAAGTCTTACAAATCAGCTATTGACAAAGCTAAATGTGAACAAGACGTCAAGTGGTGGGCTGCACTTAGTAACGTTGCACAAGAGAGGAATGGCAGCACATGTTGGTCCCTGGAAGCGCGTGGCCCTGCAAACAGCGAATTGAACATTACAACTAATATTGCACCAAAGCACTGGGTAGACCACTTTAGTTGGTTGTATTCTTACAACCATGATAGTTCTACATCTCTACATAATGACACTTGACAAATATTACCCTAACACCCACCCCTCCAGTGTTGCAACTATTTTCCAAAGCGGACATAGCATACTCTTTAGGCTCTCTAAGGCGTGGTAGGGCACCTGGTGCGGATGGTGTTCCAGCAGACCTATTTTTAACTGATATAGCAATCTGGTCAAGATATATTACCATCATAGCGAATGCAATAGCATCTGGGGCGCCAATCCCTGAGTCTTGGAAGGGGGCTATTGTTGTCCCAGTTTTCAAAAAGGGCAACAGAAGCCTCCCCATTAATTATAGGCCAATTAGCTTAGTAGACTGTGTGCAGAAAGTGTTCTGTCATTGTCTTCTGGGCAAGATTCAAGACTGGGTGACAGAATGCCCTTAGGTTTCTGCTCTTATACTGGAAAATCGTTCTTATTGGTAAAGGGAACCTGTATGTTGCTTTTGTGGACTTGAAATCCGCATTCGATTTAGTACCCCGTAACAAGCTGTGGGAAGTTCTTTCCCTAATGGGAATCCCCAAGCACATTCTTGTAAGATGAGGGTAACTATGCACGTGTCAGGTGGGACAATAGGGGGCAGCTAACTGACAGAATTCAGATGTCAAGGGGTGTACAGCAAGGGTGTGTCCTTGCCCCCACCCTGTTCTCCCTATACATAAATGATACCGTCCCCTCCTTACTCAGACTGGAGGCTGACGCACCGTCGCTAGGCACACAGAAAATTCCTGTCCTGCTCTTTACAGACAATACACTCCTTATATCCAAGACTCCAAGTGGATTACGTAAACTTCTTGTGTATTTTGAGGAATTTTTCTCCATACGGGGACTTGAAATCAATGCCTCTAAAACAAAATTGATGACACGTAATCCACACAGATCATTGAGAGGAAAGTTCACTCTTGAAGGAACTCCACTTGAAAAGGTTGGCACTTTTAGTTACCTGGGCATAATGTTAACTGAAAAACTGTCTTGGAAATCACATATTGCAAAGCAAGCACTGAAGTTAAAGCAAACAACGTGGGTCTTAATAAAGGACTTTAACCTCTCACATACTAAACCAATACGCCCGCAATCCGGATATATGAAACCAAGGCAGTAAGTTCAGCCTTCTACGGGGCTGAACCTTGGGGCTATGCCAAAGCCCAAGAAATAAAGGTTTCTGAAAATAATTTCTTAAAGAATTTAGGGGGTCATTCTAACCCTGGCGGTCCAAGACCGCCAGGGCTAAAATGACGGGGGCACCGCCAACAGGCTGGCGGTGCCCCGCTGGGCATTCTGACCACGGCGGTTCGGCCACGGTCAGAAGTGGAAAACCGGCAGTCTCCCGCCGGTTTTCCGCTGCCCAAATGAATCCTCCATGGCGGCGCAGCAAGCTGCGCCGCCATGGAGGATTCTGACACCCCATACCGCCATCCTGTTCCTGGCGGTTCTCCCGCCAGGAACAGGATGGCGGTATGGGGTGTTGCGGGGCCCCCGTAAGAGGGCCCCAAAAAGAATTTCAGTGTCTGCTTTGCAGACACTGAAATTCACGACGGGTGCAACTGCACCCGTCGCACCTTCCCACTCCGCCGGCTCAATTCTGAGCCGGCGTCCTCGTGGGAAGGTAGTTTTACACTGGGCTGGCGGGCGGCCTTTTGGCGGTTGCCCGCCAGCCCAGTGTAAAACACAGAATAGCTGCAGCGGTCTTCCGACCGCGGTGCGGTATTCTGGAGGGGGGAAGTCTGGTGGGCGGCCTCCGCCACCCGCCAGACTTAGAATCACCCCCTTAGTGTCCCTCCTGCCAAGTACTCCACTGTTTCCCCTTTTTAAAGACCTAGATATGAAACGCATTGACCACAAAGCCCACCTACGTCCCCTCTTGTATTGGCGGCGGCTTTGGACAACCCCGGAGCTTGCCTCCTTTACTATAGCCCTGCAGGTCATCTTAGAAGCTGACCACTCTCATAGTATCCCCTAGCTCAGACACTACAATGGGCTACTTTAGGCTTAGAGAACTTTGGGATTCCCCAACCACTACTTCCTTCCCTTCAAAAAGTGATCTTAAAAAATTGTACTGGCATATGGTAGACTATGAAGACATGAGGGTCGCTCTTCACTCTACACTATCATGTGACTTCGCCAACCTAAAAGAGACATGCAAATATGAGGCTTTCAGGGACATAATCAGGGTGCAAAGAGAAAGGAAGTTGTACTTCCATTTCTGTATTGGCACCCTGCCATTAAGACTATTTACTAGTCACTGGTCACGTGACGAAACAACAATCTGCCCAGCTTGTAAAGCACCCATTGAAAACCTCCCTCACGTCCTATTTGTCTGCCCTGCATACACTGCCTTACGCAGGAAATGGCTGGCCCCGTCTTGTAGACTGATAGGAGTTCACAGGTCCGACTTAGCTCTCGGGATTCTCAGATCAGACACTTGCCTTATGTTAGTGATTGCTGTTGCCAAATTCCTTGGGGCAAGTTGGATTGTCAAAGGGAAACTTCTATCTGTATAATGGTTTTGGCAAGACTGTATAAACTTACTCTGGGAGTGTATTTAATTTTATTATTTTATCTAATCACATGTACTGTATACATTTTATTTAATTCTGTGTAATTATTTATTGTTGCTGTGCTTTTGTGACTCTTGTAGCCGAAATGAAGTTCTTTTGACTGACTGATATTCAAATATTGTTTTATTTTTCAGCTGCTGGCTCTTAGCCAGTGGGATGACGCTCCTCCGCCATTGCGGAGGAGCCGCCCCTGGAAACTATGAACCTCATTACAATGGGGGCAGGGTCAGAGAGGAGACTAAAAGGAACTAAATATTATGCAACAACTTTGTTTGCCTTTCAACTTCGGGTGACTGCACCCCAAAATAACACGCACATCTTAAATGAAAATTAAATGCTGTATAAACTAATTTGGGTTGGTGGCGAAACACTTAATTTATGAAAGCGCAGTTAATTAATGTGTTCCCTGTAGATGTTTGTGTGCTACCAGTAAGCATAGAGTGGAATTTTGGTTGGTTTTCCTGAACGCCTGCCACTCTTTCTGGGGCAGTTAATTCCCCAGACAAACATGTTGGTGGACAGATCCCTGCAGAGCACTGTGATATTTATTATGCATGCAGGAGTCCGAAATACATTTTTACTTCACAAAATTTCTACTTACGGTAGTTTAATATTCAAAATAGGGAATATTACATTGCATATTAAACACATCGACATGACAAAACAGTTGAGATGGATGCCCTTTTCACAGCCTACGAACAGGGAGCAGACAGCCATTAAAAGACAGCTACATACAAATACAAAAACCAAAACCCAGCCCTTAGAACCTCCTATTGTAGCCTGTGCTAATAGGAGGTGCTATAAAACCTGTATCACAGATTAAGGGTCTGATTTAGAATTTGGTGTTACTCTGTCACAAAGATGAAGGATATCCCCACCACGTAATTACAAGTTCCATAGGGGATAATGGAGTTGTAATACGGCGGACAGAATATCCGTCACGTTTGTGACTGAGTAACTCCCTCTGCCAAACTGTAAATGAGATTCTAACTTTGGTGCAGTGGACCTTTCACTCGATAGGGCCGGAAGTAATGGCTTATGTTCACTATAGGGTGTGTGCAACATTATCATAAGGTGGTTGTGACCCACTTCTTGATCTGTTGTATATAAAGACAAAGACACCTTGACATAAAATAAAAATTACAAAGAGGTAATTAGGGTGTGCTGGCTGAAAAATAACACATTTTCCCAATATCAGTTCTGGTTTTACACTGTTCCCATTTAGACAATAAACCTTGAACAAAGCATGAACACAGAGTTGGAGAATTACACATGATTATGCCAAGGCTGAACACCGAGGGCCTGATTTAGAACTCGGTGGACGGGTTACTCTGTCACAGCGGTGACCCATAGCCCGTCTGCCGAAATTTAAATCCCATAGGACATAAAGGAATTCAAATTTCGACGGCCGGGATAAGGCTGGGATATCCGTCACCATTGTGATGGACTAACCTGTCCCCGGAGTTCTAAATCAGGCCCCAAGACTGCAAAGCATTGCTTCCACCCAATGTCCTTTTAATCCACTGCCAGACACTCTATGCCTCTTTATCTCACCCTTGCAGCATCTTTTTCATCCCTGATTCCTCCCCTAGTCTTGGCTTTCTATCTTTCTCTTCCTCCTTCTTTCCCCCTTGTGAGTTTTTCTCTCTCTTGCTCTGGGTTAACATACAAGCATCCAATGAGTCAAGTAAAATGCAATTATTAACCGCTCGGGTGCCTTGGACGAGCTGGGCTCAACCTCGGCCACGGTTGCCGTGTGCTTTGGACGAGCACATCTCGTCCTGCACCTGGCCCACAGGGGGAGCGCTAGAGCTCCCCTCGTGGGCATTGCACATACACCGCCTGTCAGGGATGTAAGGGGAGTCGCTTTCCCTTCCACCCCCGACCCACCCGTTCCCCCCAGTGACGTCTGATGACGTCAGCATGCGATCGCGTGCTGACCTCATCAGAGGTCACCTCCCATCGCGCCGGAAGCATGCTTCCAGCGCGATGTGGAAGAAAAATGCTCAGCATTTCTCTTCCGCTCAGGAGAAGGGGGCAGGCAAAGGCATGAAAGGAAAAGAAAGGCGTTTCCTTTCATGTCCCTGCAAGCATTTCTGCTGCCCGATCACATAAAAAAAAAAAAATAGTGTGGTGGTGGCTACCTACCAGTATGGGCATAGTTATGCCCCCACCCCAACTGAAGGGGGTAACAGTCTTTCAGCTCTCCCACCGCACCCTAAAACATCTTATCTCATGGCAAGCAAGAGGACATTTGATTATTTGGGGTTTTGGTTTTACATGTGGGCCATGAGAGCTTGGCTTACTCTCAAAATTGTCCGATTTGGAATGGTGAGGACTGCACTTTTTGGACTTTGGGACGCTGCCATGTAGAAAATTCCACAAGACCTATATACATCTGAAAACGAAACATCTGGGCGAGTCCAGGGTGGTGTACTTCACACGTACCCCGCACCATTTTCTTACCCACAATGCCCTGCAAACCTCCAACTTTGATGGAAATCACACATTTTTCCACATTTTTGTGATGGAACATTCCGGAATCTGCAGAAATCCCCAAATTATTACCACCCAGCATTGTCTCAGCTATACCGATAAAAATTCTGCCCCACTTTTGGACCCCCTTTGGTTCCCCCCTCAATTTTGACATGTTTTTGGCTCTTCCCTGTCACAGACACTTGGCCCACCTACACAAATGATGTATCATTTTTACTGGGAGACTGAGGGGAATGTTGGGAGGTTGGAAATTTGTCCCGGTGCGGTGATCCCACACAGAAATGTGGGAACAATTACATTTTTTAGCTAAATTTGAGGTTTGCTGAGGATTCTGGGTAAGAAAACATTGGGGGATCTGTGCAAGCCACACTTCCCTGGATTCCCTCGGGTGTCTAGTTTTCAGAAATGTTTGGGTTTGGTAGGTTCCCCATATGGCTGCTGAGCCCAGGATCAAAAACGCAGGCACCCCTAGCAAAAACAGGTAGTTTAGTATTTGTTAATTTTAATGTGTCCACATATCGTTTTGGGGCATTTCCTTTCACGAGCACTAGGCCTACCCACACAAGTGAGGTACCATGTTTATCAGGAGACTTGGGAGAATGCTGGGTAAAAATAAATGTGTGGCTCCTCTCAGATTCCAGAACTTTCTGTCACCAAAATGTGAGGATAAAGTGTTTTTTGGCCACATTTTGAGGTTTGCAAAGGATTCTGTGTAACAGAACCTGGAGAGAGCCCCACAAGTCACCCCATCTTGGATTCCTCTTCGCGTCTAGTTTTCCAAAATGCGCAGGTTTGGTAGGTTTCCTTGGGTGCCGGCTGAGCTAGAGGCCAAAATCCACAGCTTGGCACTTCGCAAAAAACAGGTCTGTTTTCATTGGGAAAATGTGATGTGTTCACGTTGTGTTTGGGGGCATTTCCTGTCACGGACGCTAGGCCTACCCACACAAGTGAGGTACCATTTTTATCAGGAGACTTGGGGGAATGCTGGGTGAAAGGACATTTGTGGCTCCTCTCAGATTCCAGAACTTTCTGTCACCAAAATGTGAGGAAAAGGTGATTTTTTTGCCAAATTTTGAGGTTTACAAAGTATTCTGGCTAACAGAACCTGGTGAGAGCCCCACAAGTCAGCCTATCTTGGATTCCGCCAGGTGTCTAGTTTTCAAAAATGCACAGGTTTGGTAGTTTTCCCTGGGTGCTGGCTGAGCTGGAGGCCAAAATATACAGCTAGGCACTTTGCAAAAAACATGTCAGATTTCAATGTAAAAATGTGATGTGTCCACTTTGTGTTTCCTGTCGCGAGCATTAGGCCTACCTACGCAAGAGAGGTACCATTTTTATCAAGAGACTTGGGGGAACACAGAATAGCAAAACAAGTGTTATTGCCCCTTGTCTTTCTCTACATTTTCTCCTTCCAAATGTAAATGTGTAAAAAAGACGTCTATTTGAGAAATGCCCTGTAATTCACATGCTAGTATGGGCACCCCGGAATTCAGAGATGTGCAAATAACCACTGCTTCTCAACACCTTATCTTTGCCCATTTTGGAAATATAAAGGTTTTATTGATATCTATTTTTCACTCTTTATGTTTCAGGAAATGAATTGCTGTATACCTGGCATAGAATGAAAAACCCATTGCAAGGTGCAGCTCCGTAAATTGGCTCTGGATACGTAGGGTTCTTGATGAACCTACAAGCCCTATATATCCCCACAACTAGAAGAGTCCAGCAGGTGTAACGATATATTACTTTTGAAAATCTGACTTTGCAGAAAAAAGTTACAAAGTAAAAACGTGGAGAAAAATTGCTGTTTTTTTCACCTCAATCTCAATATTTTTTTTTTTCAGCTGTTATTTTCTGTAAAAAAACCTTGTAAGATTTACACAAATTACCCCTTGCTGAATTCAGAATTTTGTCTACCTTTCATAAATGTTTAGCTTTATAGGATCAAGAATTGGTTTCACACCCATTTCTGTCACTAACTGGAAGGAGGGTGAAAGCACAAAAAAGCAAAAATGGGGAATGTCCCAGTAAAATACCATAATTGTGTTGAAAAATGTGGTTTTCTGATTCAAGACTGCCTGTTCCTGAAAGCTGGGAAGCTGGTGATTTTAGCACCACAAACTGTTTGTTGATGCCATTTTCAGGGAAAAAACTACAAGCCTTCGTCTGCAGCACTTCAGATTGAATGAACGGGGTTTGGAAACAGCTGAAGAAATACAATAGAAGTCAAAACACAACGTTTTGCTCGCAGGTACTAGGAGCAGAGACCTAGGGCCAGATGTAGGTAAGTTTGGGATTGCGATTCGCAAATTGCAAGTCGGAGCGACTCGCAATTTGCGAGTCGCAATCCCATATGCAGAATAGTGTCCCTGACACCATCTGCGAATCGCAAGGGGGTCGCAAAGACCCACCTCATTAATATTAAGGAGGTGGATAGCAATTTGCGACCCCCTTGCGATTCCCTGCACTCACAGAGATGGTGGCCTGCTGGAGACAGCAGACCACCATGTCTGTGACTGCTTTTTTAATAAAGCTGTTTTTTTTTATATTGTAGCCCATTTTCCTTAAAGGAAAACGAGTTGCAATACAAAAGAAAAAATGAAACCATTTGGTTTCATTTTTTCAGAGTAGGCAGTGGTCCATTAGACCACTGCCTGCTCCGAAAAAATATTTTTGGCGACATTCACAAAGGGGACCCCTTCCCTTTCGCAAATGAGTTAGCACACACTTCACATGGGTGCTAACTGCGAATTGCTTTGCGACCGCGTTCGCGGGCACAAAGCAATTTTGCATCGCGGTGCGAATCACAAATAGGAAGGGATTCCCATTTTGCGAGTCGGTACCGTATTGTGATCTGAAGGGTCAAGTCCCAAAGACTTCTTAAATCGAGAGAAAACTGCTGCTATGCTTTGCATTTAATATGAGTACAGTGGCTGCCCCTGGGCAGATCTGGAGTAAATGTCCAGTCTAGATATTGACACTCCTTGGCAATATGGTGCCAGGGAGGATTATGGAATGTTGTGTGGTCCCCCACATTCGTTAGTCTCTTTCTAGCCAGGATTCTATTAGTGGGTCTATTCGAGGAGAAACATTTGCATTTCGTGTCCCATGTTTTAGTAGTAAGTACCGTTTTGAAGGTTTATCCAAACACACTGTCAAAAATGGGTAAATACACACTGACATAGAAGTACTCCTGATATTTATGTAAAATGACAGGCTTTGAGAAATTCACAGAGTTGCAGAAACTAGCAGGATGATCACAGTGATAACTTACACTTCTGAGTAATTTACACTTGCAATTTACTCTTACTTTACTACTTTGGACTGTTCACAAATTCGATCAGAAAGTTACTTAAAAGTGTAGACTTACACCTTTCCACCCCTGAAAAATGATTTACAAGTGTAAGTTACTACAGAAAAAAGGAAACACTAGTAAGCCCAACACCACAAGTGGCCAACCACTGCTACTTCAGCACCCTTCTGGCAATAATAATAAATAATGGCAGTAGGGACCTAAAATAAAATCCGTAAGCAATAATGTTTATAAAGGTAATATTAAATTAAATTAAATTCTTAAATGCATACATACACATAAGTTAATGTGAACTAAATATCTAAAAATAAAATGTTTTATTCAAAAATTTTAATAATCATGTTTTTTAATATACAAATTAATGTAACATTACTTTTTGTTAACATATAATTAAACTAACACATCACTTCTTTTTACTTTAGAAAGGAATTTATTTTTTAATTTAAAATTCAGCACTAATATTTAATGTTTGTATTTTCAGTTAATAAAAATGTAATTCAAAATTAAGGCCCTCATTACGAGTCTGGAGGTCTTCGGAGCTCCAGACTCAGATCCTCATTACAACCCTTGCGGTCGGTGAAAAAGCGGCACTAATACAGCCAACAGGCTGGCGGTAATAAATATGTAATTATGACCACGGTGGAAACCGCTCAGACAGACAGCCACTTTAACACACCGACTGCCAAGGTGAAATGAGCAGGCACCACGGCGGTAACCGCCAACGGACAGGCAGAAGACAATGTACCGCCCACAGTAATATGACACACCTATCCGCCACCTTTTGCGGGGCAGTACCAACGACATGAAAAGCCTGGCAGAAACACTACACAGAAGGGAAACCACTCCCCTCTGGACACTCAAGGAAGAACCACGCCGCCATGGAGCCCGAGTTGCATTTCTTCCTCATGCTCTTCTACCTTCTGCTCCATTTTGAACACCAATGCCAGCGAAGACGACCACGGTGAGTACAGCCGCCTAGCACACAGGGGAGGGGGGAAGGAAAAAGAGATTCACACACACACGCAACACCCCCACCCCCAACACCACACACACAACCAGATGTGATAATATATACACCCCGTACCCCTCAGGAATAATGCAAGGACAACTACTATAGTGTAAAAAGGCTGTAATACGATAAATATAGGTGACATTCGTGCATCCAAATCAAAAAGTATATACACACCTTACCGCCGTCTGCCACCATGACTATCAACATATTCCTTATGGAGGGATTCCGTCTACGGTCATAATATGGGTGGGCGGTTGGTAGCCACAGCAACGGTATGTTGGCGGCCATCGCCGTGGCAGTAGGCAGCAGTTACCGCCAAAGTTATAATGAGGGCCTCTGTCCTGGGGAGTGCAAGGCCACAGTCTCTCAAATAGGTGACCTGCCCACATGCTCTGGAGGGGTCAACATGCCCTGTGCTTGGTCCTGGGGAGTGCAAGGCCACAGTCTCTGAAGTGAGTGAATTGCCCACTGACTTGTCCCGGGGAATGCAAGGCCACAGTCTCTCTAGCGGGGGACTACTTCCACTGGTTCTGGAAGGGGCATTGTGCCCAGTGTGCTTCTTCCTGGAAAGGATGAGGTGAGTGGATGGCTTTTTCACTGGTTTTGGAGGGGTCACTGTGCCTAGTGTGCTTCTTCCTGGGAAAGATGGGGTGAGTGGATGGCTTCTCCACTGGTTCTGGACGGGCATTGTGCCCAGTGTGCTTCTTCCTGGGAAGGATGGGGTGAGTGGATGGCTTTTCCACTGGTTCTGGAGGGGGCATTGTGCCCAGTGTGCTTCTTCCTGAGAAGGATTGTTGCATTGTTCCCATTGTGCTTCTTCCTGGGAAGGATGGGGTGAGTGGATGGCTTCTCCACTGGTTCTGAAGGGGGCATTGTGCCCAGTGTGCTTCTTCCTGAGAAGGATGGGGTAAGTGGATGGCTTCTCCACTGGTTCTGGAGGGGGCATTGTGCCCTGTGATGCAGGTCTTGGATAGTGCAAGGTCACAGTCTCTCAGCTGGGTGTCAGACCCACAGTATTTGCAGGGGCCAGGCCGCATAACAGCCCATGGACGCAGGACTACACACTGTCTGCCGGCGGTGACGGCTGCTCAGTGGTGGCAGTGGCGGTACAGGTGTCGATGCTGGCAGTGGCGGGGGGGAGGCTCTGGTCCTTTCCCTGCAGCCTCGGTGTGCTGCCCACTGGGGCTGCTGCTGCTGGCAGTGGTGCTGGTGGCTGCTGGCAGCAGTGGGGAGAGGCTCCAGTCCATTCCCTGCAGCCTCGGGCGGCTGCCCACTGGGGCTGCTGCTGCTGGCAGTGGTACTAGTGGTGGTTCTGGCAGATGTGGGGGGAGGCTCCAGCCCATCCCCTGCAGCCTCGGATGGCTGCCCACTGGGGCTGCTGCTGCTGGCAGTGGTGTTGGTGGCGATGCTGGCAGTGGGGTCGGGAGGCTCCAGCCCTTCCCCTGCAACCTCGGACGGCTGCCCACTGGGGCTGCGACTGTTGGTAGTAGTGCTGATGGCGGTGCTGGTGGCGGTGCTGACAGTGTTTGGGGGAGGCTCCAGCCCTTCCCCTGCAGCCTTGGATGGCTGAACCACCATGGTTGATGGTGGGGGCTCCAACTGAGTCCCAGCACCAGCCCTCTTGTCCTTTTTGCCTGCTGGTGCAGGCCCCTTGCCCCTCCTGCCAGCAGCTGGGGATGGCTTCTTGCTCCTTTTGGCAGCAACTGCTCCTTGCCCTTCCTCTCAGCAGCCGGGGATTGCTCCTTGCCCATCCTTTTACCAGCTGGGGGGCCTCCTTGCCCTTCTTTGCAGCAGCTGGGGGTGCCTCCTTGACCTTCCTTTCAGCATTTGGTGCAGGCACCCTATTAGTGTGGCTGCCTGGTGCCTGGGATCCTCTCTCACCTTGTGTAGCTGTGGACACTACTGTGCCCCTGGAGTTGGTGGCTGAGGTGCTGGGCTGGGTTCTGACCACCCTGGCCTGGCGTAAAAGATGGGGGGGTCTAGGGAAGAGGTCAAAGGTGGGGAGGAAAAGCTTCTTAGGGACATTGGGACGGGAAGAGGGAGATGGATTGGGAGTGGAGGGAGTGGTTGTAGGAGGTGTCTGTCTGCTGTGTTTGGGTGCAGGTACATGGGCTGGATGCTGTTGTGAGGTGGATGTCTGTTGGGTGTCTGAGTGCTTGTGTTTGTGTACTTTGGGAGGAGGGGGCACAGACACAGTGGGAGAGGTCACAGGGGACGTGTGCATGGAAGTGGGGGTGGTGACTGCTAGGGAGGGGTGTGTGCTGATAGGTGTGCTGATGATGGGTGTAGTGGATGAGGATGTAATGCATGGAGTGTAGATGCAACTGGGAGGGAGGTGGATGATGAGGAGGAGGGGGCCACAGTGGAGGCAGTGGATGTTGGTGTGTCTGCATCTGGATGGTGTTTGTGTGCGTGCCTGTGGGAAGAAGTGTGGTGCTTGTGTTTGCCATATCCACTCTTGTGTGTTGTCCTGGGTGCCTGCTCATCTGACTGTGTGCTTGGGATAGGTTGGGGTTGAGGGGAATAGGATTGGGTAGAGGAAGTTCGAGGGGGGAGGCTAGAAAAAGGGACAATGGCTGCATCAGAGAGGAGGCCAGAGCCTGTATTGATCTCTGTTGGGCCGCCATGCCAGTGTGAATTCCCTCCGGTAATGCATTTGTCTGTTGCATTTGGGCTGCCAGATCCTGGATGGCATTCACAATGGTTGACTGGCCAACAGAGATGGATCGCACGAGGTCAATAGCCTCCTTACTCAGGACAGCAGGGCTCACTGGGGCAGGACCTGAGGTGCCTGGGGTGAAGGAGATGCCCACCCTCCTGGATGAGCAGGCACGGGAAACACGCTGAGGGGCTGCTGGGAGGGCGGTGATGGTATGGGGGGGGTGGCGGATTTACCTGTAGCTGGGGTGGGCACAGAGGTGTCCATCACCACCGCCTGCTTCCTCACTCTCCGCATGCTCCGCAAGATCTTCCGCTGGATCCCCGCCGACACCAGAAAAACCGTGACCCACGCCCTTGTCACGAGTCGCCTGGACTACGGCAACACCCTCTACGCCGGGACCACCGCCAAACTCCAAAACCGCCTGCAACGCATCCAAAACGCCTCGGCCCGCCTCATCCTCGACGTACCCCGCAACAGCCACATCTCCGCACACCTGAGACACCTGCATTGGCTCCCAGTCAGCAAAAGGATCACCTTCCGTCTTCTCACCCACGCACACAAAGCCCTCCACAACAAGGGACCGGAATACCTCAACAGACGCCTCAGCTTCTACGTCCCCACCCGCACCCTCCGCTCCGCTGGCCTCGCACTTGCTGCCGTCCCTCGCACCCGCCGCTCCACGGCGGGTGGGAGATCTTTCTCCTTCCTGGCGGCCAAGACCTGGAACTCCCTCCCCACCAGCCTCAGGACCACCCAGGACCACTCCGCTTTCCGGAGACTCCTAAAGACTTGGCTGTTCGAGCAGCGATAACCCCCCCTTTCCCCCCTAGCGCCTTGAGACCCGCACGGGTGAGTAGCGCGCTTTATAAATGTTAATGATTTGATTTGATTTCATCGGAGGAGGAATCCGTGTCCGAACTGTCCCCTCCTGTCTCCGCCGTGATGCTCCCCTCACCCTCCGTCCCACTGGTGCACTCACCGTCGGTGGATTCGGCCTCCTGGGCCCTGTGGGATGCAGCTCCCTCCGTCGCCGGTGCCTCAGCTCCTCTGCCAGATGATGCTAATGCACATAAGGACATGGTGACAAAATAAAAAGGGGGGGAAGAGACAAAGGATACACTTGGTCAATGGCGGCAACAACACAATCAATCAATCAATAATATTTATAAAGCGCGCTACTCACCCGTGAGGGTCTCAAGGTGCTAGGGGGAGGGGGTTACTGCTGCTCGAAGAGCCAGGTCTTGAGCTGCCTCTGGAATGCGAGGTGGTCCTGGGTGGTCCTAAGGTTGGCGGGGAGGGAGTTCCATGTCTTGGCCTCCAGGTAGGAGAAGGATTTCCCACCTGCCGTGGAGCGGCGGATGCGAGGGACGGCGGCGAGTGCGAGGCTGGCGGAGCGAAGTTGACGAGTGGGTGTGTAGAAACTGAGGCGACTGTTGAGGTAATCGGGTCCCTTGTTGTGGAGGGCTTTGTGTGCGTGGGTGAGGAGCCTGAAGGTGATCCTTTTGTTGACGGGTAGCCAGTGCAGGTGTCTCTGGTGGGCGGAGATGTGGCTGTGGCGGGGTATGTCGAGGATGAGGCGTGCGGAGGCGTTCTGTATTCGCTGAAGACATTTCTGGATTTTTGCGGTGGTTCCTGCGTATAGGGTGTTTCCGTAGTCCAAGCGGCTTGTGACGAGGGCGTGGGTCACAGTTTTTCTCGTGTCGCCGGGGATCCAGCGGAAGATCTTTCGGAGCATGCGGATAGTGAGGAAGCAGGAAGACTAGACGGCGTTGACTTGTTTTGTCATGGTGAGAAGCGGGTCCAGGATGAATCCGAGGTTGCGTGCGCGGTCTGAGGGGGTTGGTGCGGTGCCCAGGGCCGAGGGCCACCAAGAATTGTCCCAGGCGGACGGGGTGTTTCGGAGGATGAGGACTTCCGTTTTGTCAGAGTTCAGCTTCAGGCGGCTGAGTTTCATCCATTCTGCAACGTCTTTCATTCCATCCTGCAGGTTGGTCTTGGCGATGGTAGGGTCCTTGGTGAGGGAAAGTATCAGCTGGGTGTCGTCGGCGTAGGAGATGATGTTGATGTTGTGTTTGCGTGCGATGTCGGCGAGGGGGCTCATGTAGACATTGAAGAGAGTCGGGCTGAGCGAGGAGCCCTGTGGGACGCCGCAGATGATCTCGGTGGGGTCCGAGCAGAACGGCGGGAGGTAGACTCTTTGGGAGCGGTTAGAGAGGAAAGAGGTGATCCAGTTCAGGGCCTGTCCTTGGATACCAGTGGAGCGGAGGCGGGATGTTAGGGTGCGGTGGCAGACAGTGTCGAAGGCAGCCGAGAGGTCAAGGAGGATGAGGGCGGCTGTTTCTCCGTTGTCCAGCAGAGTTCTGATGTCATCGGTGACTGCGATGAGGGCGCTTTCCGTGCTGTGGTTGGCTCGGAATCCAGACTGGGAGGGGTCGAGTAGGTTGTTGTCTTCAAGGAATTTGGTCAGTTGCTTGTTGATGGTCTTCTCGATGACTTTGGCAGGGAAGGGGAGGAGCGAGATGGGGCGGAAGTTCTTCAGGTCGCTGGGGTCCGCCGTAGGTTTCTTCAGGAGAGCGTTGACTTCGGTGTGTTTCCAGCTCTCGGGGAAGATGGCAGATGCAAACGAGCTGTTGATGATGGTCTGGAGATGGGGGGGCGATGATGTTGTCGGCTTTGTTGAAGATGAAGTGGGGTCAGGGGTCAGAGGGGGCACCGGAGTGGATGGTATTCATGGTAGTTTCGGTCTCTTCCGTGCTGATGTGTGTCCAGGTGTTGAGGGTGATGGCTGGGGCTGTGGGTTCTGTGGTTGGCAGTTGGCATACATGACACACACACACACACACACACACACACACACACACAGGGAACAGCCCTATGCACTAGGCAATGCACTACCAGTCACAATGCTAGTCACCAGCCCATGGATAGGGACACCTAACGCCAATTGCATCATACCTGAGACCCACAGACCCCTGCCCAGTAGTGGGTGCCCACTAGCTTGGTTGGAGGTATTTTACATCAGAACCCTGCCCAACATGGGACCTACTCTGCAATGTCAGGACTGGCCTAGGTACACCCACAGGCCCACATTCCCCACCCGGATACCACCCCACCAGGTGCAAGTTGGATATTGGGGCACTGCACTCACCCCCTTGTGGCTGCTGTGATGCCCCAAGCGCCCATCCAGCTCTGTATATGCCACCGCCAGTATGCGGACCATCAGGGGGGTCATGGTTCGATGGGCACCCCTTCCTCGTTGGTAGGCCATCCCCAGCTGGGCCTCCGCCGTCTTCCGTGCCCAGTGTCTCAGGTCCTCCCACCCTTTGCGACAGTGGGTGCTCCGCCTGCCATAGACACCCCAGGGTCTGCACGTCTTTGGCAATGGCACACCATGTACCCTTTTTCTGATGGGCGCTGACCTGCAGGGAAATAGACATGGAAAGATATTAGTCTGACCATCCTGCCTGTTACACTCATTGCCCATCATGCCCCTTCCATCCCCATTAGCACAGACATGACCCACCATACATGCAGCACACTGCCCAGGGCCCATCCACCAACACCACCCTACATGAGGCCATCACACACAGCACTCCATGCATTCACGACCCATGCATCGTACTCACCTGTTGGTCTGGAGGCCCATACAGCATTCAGTACTGGGGTAGGACCCCATCCACCAGTCACTACAACTCTGCCGAGGTGAAGGCAGGGGCCCTTTCCCCAGTGACACGAGCCATGGTCAGTTTCAGACACAGGTCACAGCAGTACTTGCAGTGTAGGTCCTCTCCTGTTGAATGTCAGGTAGCAAGTGAGTGAACAGATAGAAAATGGCGGTGACGTCCACGGCGGTGCATACCGTCACCAACCCCGCGTACATCATCATTGCCCACTGTACCCCATAGGGCCCAATGTTAACCAATGAGGAGTTGCACCGCGGTTTTCGACCGCCTCCCGCAACAGCGCACAAAGTCAGCGGAATTACCTCATTGCCACCTGTCCCTCCAAACAGGACAGGCAGACGCCATTTGAGGGGGGGTGCAGGCCATGGCTCCTAACTGCGTCACAGCACACATATGCACTATTTGGACCTCTCCAACAAAATACTGTTACAATCACGACATGTATTTAAGCGTAGTGGCTTGAAATAAGAGATACCAACCAGGTGCTCACCATTTTGCCCCCTAGATTGCAACCACTGCGGATGAATAGGAGATGGAGACATAGTCCTGTGTACAGACTCCTGGTGGACTTGATCAACAATGGAGGACAGGCGCATTATCCTCACCTATAGACTAGACAGGGCCACAATCACAGAGCTGTGTGCCCAATTGGACCCTGACCTAATATCTACTATCTGTCACCCCACCGGGATCCCCCCTCTTGTGCAAGTGCTATCAGTGCTCCATTTCCTGGCAACTGGCTCCTTCCAAGTGACAGTGGGCTTGGCAGCAAGAATGGCTCAGCCAAAGATCTCAAAAGTGCTGACCAGAGTGTTGTCTGCCCTCATTCAACACATGCGCAGCTACATCGTTTTTCCCCAGATGGAGGATTTGGCCACAGTGAAAGCTGATTTCTATGCAATGGGACATATCTCCAACATTATTAGGGCAATTGATGGTACACATATAGCATTTGTCCCCCCCGGCAAAACTAACAGGTGTTCAAAAATCGAAAGCGCTTTCACTCTGTGAATGTGAAGATGGTGTGCCTGGCGGACCAATAAGTCTCTCACGTCAATGCAAAATATCCTGGGTCTGTGCATGATGCCTTTATACTGAGGAATAGCAGCATCCCATATGTGATGGCTCAACTCCAGAGGCACAGGGTGTGGCTAATAGGTGAGCCGTGGTTCCCACCCAGTGGATGTTGGTGTATGGGTATGATGTGGGCCCTAAGGGTTGGTGTGTGGCTAACATTTGTTCCTCAATGCTTGCAGGTGACTCAGGTTAGCCCTACCTCTCATGGCTTCTGACCCCTGTGAGGAATCCCGGGACAAGGGCAGACGAACGTTACAATGAGGCACATGGACGAACAACAAGATTTATAGAGAGGACCTTTGGCCTCCTGAAGGCCAGGTTTCGTTGCCTCCATGTAACAGGTGGATCCCTGTACTACTCATCCAAGAAGGCCTGCCAGATTATCATGGCAGGCTGTATGTTGCACAACCTTGCCTTTCGTCACCAGGTGCCTTTTCTGCAGGAGGATGAGGCTGGAGATGGCTGTGTGGAAGCAGTGGACCCTGTGGACACTGAAGATGAGGAGGCAGAGGATGAGGACAACAGAATAATAATTTGTCAATACTTCCAATGACACACAGGTAAGACAGTGTATCTTCACATTTAATTGACAGTTTTGTGTTTGACATTGTCACTGGCAAGCTGATTTTCCCACTTCTATAGCCACTCACTGTAGCCTTTGGCATCTCTTTTTGCAGATATTTGTGCCCGACTATCACTCCTGGTGTGTTGACTGCAGCCAACTACAGGTCATTCCTATGTATACATTTCTGTACTGTTGATTTTCAATGTTTAAACCTTGTTTAATGAATACATACTTAATCATTTGACATACTCCGTACTTGTATTTTTTCAAAGGCTGTTTATTTAAGTGCTAAGAGGTAGAGAGGGATGTGCAATGGGCTGGGGAGATTGTGGAGGAAAGTCCAGGTTGGAGTCCAGTCTATTTGTATCACAGGTGCATTGTCCAAGGGGACTTAGGAAGGGGAGCAATGGCAGTTGAAGGTGGACAGGGTGACAGAGTGGGACACGAAGGTGACACTCAGGAGAGTCTTATTTCTTGGTGGGGGTCTTGGCAATAGTCTCTGGATTCTGCCTGGATCGCAGGGATCGTTTGTGGAGTGGTTCATCTTCTGCAGTGGGAGGGGTGCTAGTGGCCTGTTGTTCCTGTGGTGGGGCCTCCTGTCCACTAGCGGCAGTGGAGGTGGAGGGCTGTTCATCGGTTTGGCTAGTGGCAGAGGCCCGCTGGTGTGCCAGTGCCTCCATCATAGTGTTGGCCATGTCTGCCAGCACCCCTGCAATGGAGACCAGGGTTGTGAGGATGTCCTTTAAGTCCTCCCTGATCCCCAAGTACTGTCCCTCCTGCAGCCGCATGTTCTCCTGCAACTTGTCCAGTATCTGGCCCATCGACTCCTGGGAATGGTGGTATGCTCCCAGGATCACGGTCCTCTGAACACTGTCTGATAAGACTCAAAATGGACCTTGCGACTTTAAGGCCACAGGATATAAAGGTGGAGGGTTTTACCACGTGGTCAATTTTAAACCAGATGAACTTTGTACCTATAATTAAGGCTTGTGTTGCCAGCCGAAACGCGTCAGGAAATATAGTTCGTCACTGCCGTTTGAAGATGGAAAATAAAGTGCCTTACATTGCTGCAAGTGATGAAATACGGTGTACTTCTTTCTTTTGGGACAAGTTTTGTATATATATATATATTTTTTTTAAAATATATTTATATATATATATATATATATATATATATATATATATATGCGTGTATAAACATATATGTGTGTGTCTGTGCATTTTTATAAGTATATACATATATATGCATATATATGTGTATGTATGTCATTTGAGATATCATCAATCATGTCACTGATCATGTCATGATTGATGTAATATGTGAGGTTATAAGCAGTGCATTGCAGCAGCATAAGTTATAGTTAGGGCTGGAAACTATAACTGCTGGATAGCTATGGTTTTGAGCAACCAAATTCAGTACCTAACTATAAAGTCCCTGTAGCCTTTGTTTTTTTCTGTGAGCCTTTTTTTAAATTCTATTTCCTAAGTATAACTTCTCTGTAACTGTTGCTTTGTCGGGGAATATATATTTATATTGTTAGAAATGGGGTCTTTGGCTGGCAGTCAGGTTATCCCCTGTCCAAGCAAGGACCCTAACTCTAGTCAGGGTAGAGGAGAATCACCCTCAGTTAACCCCCGCTCACCCCCTTGGTAGCTTGGCACAAGGAGGCAGGCTTAACTTCAGAGTCTAGGTGTAAAGTAGTTGTATCAACACGCACAGTAACTCAGTGAAAACACTACAAAATGACACGACACAGGATTAGAAAAATAGGTAGTTTTTTTCTAAACAAAACAAAACCAGAACAGTGCTAATGCTATTAGCGTGAAAAAGTACCTGGGTTGCGGCAAAATAACACCGCACTGGCGAGTGTGCGTCAGAAAAGGCCAGCGGTGTGTCGATTTCTCACTCGCAAGCGAAACAGTGCATCATTCTTCCTCCATTTGGGTCGGCATGTGTCGTTTTTCCTTTCCCGAGGAGAGCGGTGTGTCAATCCGGACAGGCACCGTAGGTCCGGGCAGGCTTTGCATTGTTTTCTGCTCGCAGCGAGGTTTGCATTGAAAATCCTGCTGCACGGTATCATCAAAACCTGACTATGTGGGTTGCGACGTTATCAGCTTCCGTCAGCGGGTGCTACATGTCATTTCTCTAGCCACGTGCGTCGATCTTCCAGCCATGACGCAGGTGGAGCATAGATTTCAGCCACGAAGCCATAGGCGCTTTGTTTCTCAGCCACGTCTCGAAGGTGCGCCAAAATTTTCCCCGCATAGCGGTCTGTGCGTGGATTTTCAGTTTTAGTCTGTCAGCTTCACCTTCCAAGGCCCCAGGAACTGGATATGGCACCACTTGGCAGGGCAGGAGTCTCAGCAGAGAGTCCAGGTGCTGGCAGGGGAAGTCTTTGATGGCCTTGAGACTTCAACAACAGGAGGCAAGCTCAGGACACGCCCTTGGAGATTTCTTCACAAGCAGGAATGCAGAACAAAGTCCAGTCTTTGTCCCCTTGCACAGGCAGAAGCAGCAACTGCAGGATAGCTCCACAAAGCACGGTCACAGGCAGGGCAGCACTTCTCCTTAGCCCTTCAGCTCTTCTCCAGGCAGAGGTTCCTCTTGATTTCCAGAAGTGATCTAATTTTCAGGGGATTGGGCACCCTTCGTATACCCAGTTCTGCCTTTGAAATAGGCCTACTTGAAAGGAAAGTCTCTCTTGTTTGTGAAATCCTGCCTTGCCCAGGCCAGGCCCCAGAGAGTCACCAGTGGGTTGGAGACTGTATTGTGTGAGGGCAGGTACAAGTGACCACTCCTCCCCTCCCTCCCAGATGGCTACACCCCAACTCCCTTTGTGTCACTGTCTAGAGAGAGGTGCAAACAGCCCAACTGTCAAACTGACCCAGGCAGGGAATCCACAAACAGGCAGAATCACAGAATGATTTTAGCAAGAAAATGTCCACTTTCTAAAAGGGGCATTTTCAAACTCACAATCTCAAAACCAACTTCAATAAAGGATGTATTTTTAAATTGTGAGCTCAGAGACCCTTAACTCCACATGTCTATCTGCTCCCAAACGGAATCTATGCTTTAATCATATTTAAAGGCAGCCCCCATGTTAACCTATGAGAGAGATATGCCTTGCAACAGTGAAAACCGAATTTGTCAGTATTTCACTGTCAGGACATATAAAAAACATTAATATATGTCCTACCTTAAACATACACTGCACCCTGCCCATGGGGCTACTTAGGGCCTACCTTAAGGGTGTCTTACATGTAAGAAAAGGGAAGGTTTAGGCCTGGCAAGTGGGTACACTTGCCAAGTCTAATTGGCAGTTTCAAAACTGCACACACAGACACTGCATTGACAGGTCTGAGATATGATTACATGGCTACTCATGTGGGTTGCACAACCAGTGCTGCAGGCCCACTAGTAGCATTTGATTTACAGGCCCTGGACACCTCTAGTGCACTGTACTAGGGACTTACCAGTAAATCAAATATGCCAATCATGGAAAGCCAATTCCTTACACATTTTATATAGGAGCACTTGCACTTTCGCACTGGATAACAGTGGTAAAGTGCCCAGAGTAACAAAAACAGCAAAAACAGAGTCCAACAACCTGAGAAACAGAGGCAAAAAGTTAGGGGAGACCACGCCAAGGATGCTAAGTCTAACATATATATATAATATATATAATGCAGGGTGGAGGGGGTTGGATGCAGGGCCTGGCCTGGCATTGTGCTGGCCACATCCAAGCTTGCTGCCCGCTCCTCCTTGCCATCCATTGTCCAAGTTCATACCCCTGCTCCCTCATTACAGCTTTGTGTGGCTGTTGTTCTGCTACTGCCCTTTCCACCTTCACAGAACAGTTAGCTTGCTGTCCCATCTACCTCCTCCCTACGCTCTGTTGTCTGAGTATATACACCGTCCCCCTCGCTGCTGCTATATCGGGTCCGATGTGCTGCCTCTGCCCTCCATTTAGCTTGATGTTCCTGCCCACTCCTCCTGTCCTTCGTTGCCCAATTCTATGTCCCATCCTTGTCCTCCTGCTTAGCCTCTGTGCTTAGCTTGCTGACCCTACCCCCATTTGTTTGCCCTCCAAAGCCATATCCCCTGTCCTCTTTTGTCTGTCCGGATCCTAGCCCTCTCTTCTGTCCTACTTGGCCCTTTGTGCATGCCCCTGCTCACTCCCTCCTCCCCACTGTGGCCGTTGTGCTGTTACTATCCCTCCTGCTTGCCATGCATGGTCTTCTGTGCTGCCACCGTTCCTCCAACCTGCCCTGTGTGGTCAGTTTGCTGCCCCTGACCCTCTCCCACCTACTCTCCATTGGCTGCGTGTATGCCAATATAGTCTCACTGTTGCCCACCAAGGTGTGTTGTGCTTCCAGTACCCATCCCGTCTGCCCTTCATGGTCAGCTTGCTGCTCCTGTCACCTTGCCCTTGCCCTCCGTTTTCCATGTGCGGGCCTTTACCCCTTCCCTCCTGCATTGTCTGGTCTGTTGTTGTGCACCTGAAACTACCCTTCTGAACCTAGGTGGTCTGTTCTACTGGAACTGTACCTCCTGTCTGGGCAATATGGTCAGCTTGCTGCCCTTGCCTCATTTCTCTCTACTCTCTGAGGTGCATATGCATGACCCTTTCCCCTCCCTATTGCTTTCCATGATCTGTTGTGCTGCACTGATGTCCTGCTTGCCCTGCGTGGTGTATTGTGCTGCGGCGACCCCTCGTGCCTGCCCTGTAAGATCAGTTTGGTGCCCCTGCCCATCTCGTTTCTGCCCTTGTTATCCAAGTCCATGTCCCTACCCCATTCCTCCACCCTCTGTGATCCAATGTACCATGATTGCCAAGATTTTGAACTTGTAAGTGGGAGATTTTGAAAAAGAGTCTGGGGAATTGATTTTTCCCCTTTGACTTACACTGAAAAAGAGGAGATTTTAATCAAGACACAGATGAGATAAAGCCCTTTTGGGGTTAATAACTTCAGGAGTCTTGACCCTGAATCGGGTCTGTTGGCATGTATGGTTGTACTACCACTGCCTCTTCCTTCTGCCCTCAATGGTTGGATCCTCTCTTATCTGACCTGCATGGTTGGTTTGTTGCACCTGCCCCTCTTTTTCCTGCATTCCATGGTCCATTGTGCTGCCACTGACCCGTCCGCCTGCCCAGTGTAGTCAACTTGTTGCCACTGTCCCCTCCTCATTGCCCCAATTATTCGAGTCTGTGCTCCTGGCCTCTGCCTCCACACAGTATTCTAATGAACAACTAAACTGCTAACATTCTACATTTATTACAAAAGTGTGGCACTCCTGATGTCATCTTGGTGTAGTGAAAATTGTAATACCTAAAGCTTTCCTTTAGAAATTATAAAAATTAGAGGGTCTTATTTCTATAAAAATTATGGTTAGTGCTCTAAATAAAATGAAGACATATTGTCCGAGTTCTCAAATAGTGACGAAGCACTTTTAAATTATTTGCTATTCTTATTTCTTTTATCCAGTTGATCACTTGAGCAAATGTTTCACTTAGGGGAGAGGATATGGTGTTATGGCTAGAGCTGCAGACTTTGCAACTGGGGAACCAGGTTAGAGTTTCGGCGTCAGCTCAACATCCTTTGATTCTGGACAAATCACTTAGGACCTAATCATGGTGACCACCCTGCCAAAGCTATTAACAGTTTCCCGCTAGATCGGCGGGTGGAAACCTCAGTTTTCTGCCTGCTAGCATAATGGGAAACAGGCTACAACATTCTCTCTGGCTCATAATCGAGTCAGCGGAAATGCTGTAGCCTGCAGGGGGCACCCGCACCCTTGCAATGTTGATGTCTGCAAAGCAGAAAGTGAACTTTGCAACGGTGCTGGACGGGGGGGGCTGCACTGCCGATGCCAAGAGCATGCCCCCCCAACCCTCTGCACCTGTTCTCTGCCAGCATTTTCATTGTGGTGTTACCACCATGAAAATGCTGGCAGAGAACAAGGTTGAGATCCACAGGGCAGCACTGCATGCAGCCCTGCCCTGGCGAATTACGATCTCCTCCACCACCAGGCCATCGAATGATGGATCCTGGCAGTGCCGGTGAAACCCTGGTGGTCTAACAGCCAGGGTTTTAATGTGGCCATTGGACCGCCACAATAGCGGCGGTGTTCACCACCACCTCGAGGCTGGCTGTCAGAAGACTGCCAGCCTCGTAATCAGGCCCTTAATCTCCCCATGCCTAAAACCAAAATGAATGTGTCCTTGTGCAGTGTAACTGATGCTCATAGAAAGCATTGAAATACATTTGAGTCAAGTCTGCACTATGTAAAACTGCAAACAAACAAAGACATTAAGGGCCTGATTACGAGATTGGTGTTTCCTCCTCCCACAAGTTTGACCTGGCTAACTGTTGAAAACCTTGAAACATAGCATTCTCGCTGGTCTGACCGCTGCTAACAGTGCTATGAAATAGCACTTGGCTCCCTTAAAGGAGCCGAGTGCTATCTTGTAGCACAGAGAGGGCCAACAGTGCCTATTCCAATGGTGCTGAGTAGGGTGCCCCTGCACTGCCCATGCCATGGGCATTTGCAGTTCAGGGCCCCCCCATGACCTCCTTGTACTTGTTCTCTGCCAAACATTTGTGTGCTCAAGACACTCAGATGTGGATACAGGGAAAAGAGTTGAGCAGGATGAAATCGAGATACATTCTTGATTTTGATACCAAAGAACCGTTTGTTTTAAATATAGATGAAGAACTGTATGTCCACCTGTGAAATATTTTAGCTTGATGGAACTTGCCTAGCTGGGCAAATAAATAATGGTGCACCGATTCTCAGAAATTGAGAAATAAGCTTCTATTTGTATTGGGTAGTCGTCATGTTAGGTCAAATTTAATTAATTATGCCCACCAGTGCTATATGTTAGCAGAGATGAAATTATGGGAATGATGGTATTGTTCTGTTAACTTGACTATTGGGGTTGTTTTATGGCATTTTTATTGGAATATAGCATAATTTTTGTTAATTTAGATGGACATCGCAAGGCTTAGAAATTTTAACATTGAAAACACACAGAAAATATTATATTAGTAGAGTGTGAATAATATAGGAATTAATGTATTTGTAATTTGCAGTTACTGCTTATGCGGTGAATTAATCAACACTGACAAGAAGTAACTAGAGTGTTTTATTCAAATTGATATCCCAAGATGGCACAGCCTTTAACGTAAATGTCTGTTCTTTTTGTCTGTGATGTTATGGAATATACTCTGCATGTGGGCCGCCAGGAACCATTCGGTGGAATTGGTATTGTGGATCAAATTGGGATAAAACACTGGGACACCTTCAGAGGCTAGCACCAAATGGACAAAAGGCAAATGGATAATGAGAAGGGGAGGAATGTTTGAGTCTTTTAGGAGTAGGAGCAGAAAACAGATCAGAATCGCCAATTCCATCTTTGCCATTATCTGAACCCAAATCCCCAATATCATCATCCATGTCTGGGTTATGAGTAACTAGAGTAGGTGATGATTTAACATTGCCATGTTTGGACTTTGGGCCTCATTACAACTTTCCTGGTCGGGCCAGCTGACTGCCAAAGCCACTGGGACGAAGTCGTTGTCAAGTGGGGGCCTCTCCCCAGTCATCTTATGATGTTTCCAATGGGCTGACTGACGGAAACAGCGTATAACGAAGTTTCCGCCTCTTAGTTCGGTGGAAACAATGCCACACCATTGGCCTCAGCTCCCTCAAGGGAGCCAAGGCCAATGCTATCACACAACAGCATCCTTGGGATGCGCACTGTCTGCTGTGCAGACAGTGCGCATTCCAAGGTGGCTGGCTTGGTGAAGCTGCCACAGCCTGTTCCACTGAGGTTTGAATGAAGTCACTCAAATTATCTTTTATAATATTATTATCTTCCTCCTCTTCTCCTGCAACAGGGGAGAATTGTCCAATTCCATAGTAAATGGGAAAAAATTACCAGACAAGGGTCAACTAGAGGTCAACTAGAGAGGTAGGGCAGAGAGCCGAAGGTCCTCCCATGGACGTTACCACTGGGGAAGGAGCCAGGCTGACAAGGGAGAAGAGGCTTGTAGGCAGAAGCATAAGCCTCTACTCTGGGAGGTGCTAATGACAGAGTCGGAAAAACGATCTGAAGGGAGGCAGACAGTGGGAAGGCTCTTCGGTGAAACACGGTGTAAAGGTAGGCAGACAGCAGAAAGACTGTCCCAGAGAAATTCCATGACTGTGAACCTGAGCAGATAAAGCGCATCTTAGCTACGACACAAAGGAGGTTGCAGACCGGTACGTGGTTGAGAGTACAGTGAAAGTGCTTCAGGAGTGCAGCAACATGTCAGCGAGAAAAAACACTACAGAGGCTTGTGCTTACAATTTAAACAAAAATACACTATATCATGTAAATCAACTTACATGAGACCAAATAAGAAAAATGTATAAATATATTAAATTCTTATCTTGACTATGAGCAGCAAGTAAAGTCGACTGTTGGCAGTCAAGTTGGGTATTATAGGTATTACCATACTGCTGTTGGTTACTATGATTCTGCGTAGTTCTCTTCCATTGGGTGGCTGTCCTCCAGACTCATGGGATTTGTCATTTTTTTGTTTAGTTCTTGACTGCTGCTATTGAATTAAATCAAGGACAGAGAAGTGTAATATGAGCCTCAGGTCTTGCATTAAAATTTACTATTCCAACTTCAGTATGTGCAAAAGTAGTGAAAGTGTTGGGCTTGAGAGGGGTAAAATTTACTATTCCCTCTCCAGTCTCTGCACCAATAGGGAAAGCGATGGATTTCGGAGCAGTAACATTTATTATTCCCAGTTCAAACAGCGCAACATTAGGGAAAGTGTTAGGCTTTGGAGGGGTAAAATTTACTATTCCCACTCCAGTCTGTGCAACAGTAGGGAAAGTGTTGAATTTTGGAGGGGTGAGATTTACTATTCCCACATCAAACAAGAAAACAGCATTAAAAGTGTTGAATTGGAAAGAGATTAATTTTACCATTCCTACTGCAGTCTTAACAAGAAGAGGGGGAAAGTGGTTCACTTCAAACACATTACATATATAAAGAACAACACAACAACATGAACATAGAAAAAATACTAAACTTAATATAAAAACGTATTAATATAAATATACATAATGAACAATAAAAAAACATTTATTGTTTTACGTAATTGCCATTCAATAAAATAATTAATTGTTTAACTTCCCAGCTTAGACCCCTAAAAACTCAGCAGCCCACAACCAATATATAATTAAAATAAATATGTGTTCCATAATTTAAATATTAAATGTTCAGTTAAATAATTAATTTACATAAGTAATAATTAATTACCTTCCCAACCATTCCCTTTGCAAACCTAACGTCCCACAAATAAAATATCAGTCAATTAAATCAATATTTCATATTTTATACAATTACAAATTAAATAGATAGTCACATAAAAAGTATTAATCAATTATAAATTAATTAGTACTTAACTGACTTCCCCCAGCCACTACAAACCTAGCAGCCCACAACTAAAATACAAATACAATAAAAAGGTATTCTATACACTACATAATTAAAATCAATTAGTTAATTATTAATTCATAATTAATTGTTAATTAAGTATTAATTAATTAACTTCCCACCCTATAACCCTACAAACCTAATAGTCCTTAAATACCATATAACAAAAATAAATTTGTATTACATTATTTACATAATAGATATCATTCATAAAATGTATTAAATAGTTCATAATTATTATTAACTAATTATCTGTCCCCACCCTCTACAAATGCAACAACCCATTGCAACTCTTTCAATACAATGGACACCTGCCATGTGCATGAAGGTGAGATACAGTTCAACGTATCATGATGAGTGGCAACAACAATAGCTCAATTACTGAGTGGCAGTATCACTATCTACACATCAAACATGATTAGATCTGTTTTGGTAACATCAATGTCACAAACCACATCTGAGGCTACCATGATAGGGGCATACACCTTGATGCAAGCTAAATGCTTGACTACAAATACCAGTCTACCCACATGTCAATTTGATCTACCACACCTGCACCACAATGTAAGTCAGAGCAAGAAATAGGTTTCCGTACAAAACACATTAGAAGCTTATCCAAAATTGCCTAAAAAGCTATGTTTGAGACACACTACAATGTTGAGTTTTGACACAACCTTACAATTTACACATGGTGTTGGCAAAAACCAGTTGATATTGTAAATGTAATGACAATATCTTGGCCTATTTATCATAGCAACAACACTATGGTTAAGGAAATAGCTGTGTAGCCATTTCCCACCTACAGAACATGTACATGGTACTAACATTCATAGCTCTGACATCAATGTATGTGATCCAATAGGAGTCTAGCAATACCTCCATGGTTACCTACATGTAGGATGACCACTCAGATGACATATTATCAGAGTCAATGTACAGTTCTCACTTATCAAAGGGTACACCTTCTAACAGCTCTGAGTAAGTTTTGCAAGTGTGGCAGGTGAAATGTCAGATGGACATGACACCCTCACATGATGCTGTCACTCATCAGAAACCTAATGAAAATTAGGAATCTCTTAAAATTGTCAGACTCTATGTTGCACATAGACATGGATCAAGGGATATTGGAATAGACAGAGGGCAAAGACCTGGACAACTTACCATCATAATATTGTGATTATTGATCTGTAGGTGGAAAGGAACAGCCAGCAGGGTATGAAAAGCTATATAGTGGTAGAGATATGACACATTCACATGTGCATCATCAAATGCTACTGTACAGAGTGGATAACATCGGTAAGTAATATGTCCCTATGCACAATAGAATGTGCACATTCCCTTTTTCTGATGGGCGTTGACCTGCATGGATGAGACAGACAAGAGGAGAAAGTTATATAACATGCACCATACCAAAACAAGAAGGGCGAAAACAAAAGTTGGTGCAAGTCGCCATATACCCACTTCCTCCAACATCTTCTATGTGAAATGTCCATCTACAGTTAGGCCATGTGTGAAGTTGAGTCAGACATACAGCATGCATATCCAGCACCATGTGTCAGCTAGAAACATATAACCAGGCCTCAAGCATGTCTTCTAACATGGTATATGTGTCTAAGTATTTTCGACTCCACCTTCATGTTATGCAGTCTGTAGGTGGGTCAGGGTACATACGTCATACACTCCCTACTATATACAAGGATTCAGAATCTATCAATGCACATGTGCACATGTCCATCTACCCACACATATTACCCCAATCCTTCACGCAACCACATTGCCAGAACAATGCATTGGCATTCCATTGTACTTACCTGCTCCTCTGGTGCACCATAGAGCTGTTCATACAGGGGTAGGACCTCCTCCACAAGCTTGTCCAGCTCATCAGTAGAGAAGGCAGGGGCCCTATCACCTGTAGGATGTGGCATGATTGTTCCCAGAGCCAGCACAAAGCAACTCAAGACATGGAGGTCTTGCTGGCAGCAGTGTCAGGAGTCAAGTGAAGGATGAAGTATGAGATGGCAGTCATGTCCACCACGTACAGGTCCATCACCGCTGGTGGGCATCGCCATTGGCTCAAGTCCACCAATGGCAGCAATGTGTTCCAACGGCAAGGTCCACATCATTGTATCTGCCTACTGCATGATGACATCCGCAGGCCAAGTTAGGTTACATTCTAATGTCCAGTACAGTAGGTCGGGCAGCTGCCATTTTAAGGCTCATATATGAACGCTAAGGTTCGGAAAGGTACGTCACTAACTGTGAAACATAGTTACGACAGCGTGTTAACTGCTGGATTTATGCAAACATGTAGAAATGTACATGTATCATGTAGCAGAGGTTACAGTGATGTATCCTGAGTTATGTACATGAAAGTATTGCGAGCAGGGTAATGACCATCTGAAAATAGTATTGGTGTACCAAATATGTTCACCAGGTTAAGTAAGTTAATGTCACATTTACTGTCAGTGACATGTTTCTGCATTCAAAAAACATTATGGGGGTTAGGGGATCTGAATGCCGTTATTAGCCAAATGTTGCCTAGGTATGTGCTGAGTACAACATTTTCACAGTTTCATGTGACAATATGTAGCATTACATGTGACTTAGGTTTGACAAACTTATACTGTATAGATTGAGTGATATACATACATTCTGGTGTTGTCCCACATAGTTACCCTGACGTGAGAAGAGCAAGACAACCTCCAATGTACTGTCCACTAGCAGACCTGCAAACATTGGGCAAGCGACATGTGATTCAAATATACCGGCTGGATAGCCAGACAATCATGGATCTCTGTCATCAGTTGGAGCCAGATCTGATGCCTGCCATTTGTAATCCCAATACCATCCCTCCCATTGTACAAGTCATGTCAGTGCTACACTTCCTGGCCATGGGTCCTTTCAAAATACAATGGCCCTAACTGCACGGCTGCCTCTGCCTATATTCAATCTGGTCTTGAAGGCTGTACTGGCTGCATTGTTGAAACACCTGGACAGCTACATCCGATTTCCATAACATGAAGATTTGGCCCATGTAAAGGCTGAATTTTATGCTTTGGGACACATGTGATGCCAATGAACAGGTGTATAGGAACATGAAAAACTTCCCCTTCATCAATATCCAAGTGGTCTGTTTGTCAGACCTCTACATATCACAAGTTTGTGCAAAGTATCCTGGGTCAATTCATGAATCCGTCATCTGGCGGAACAGCAATATCCCACTGCTAATGACATGACAATACACAGAGAGGTTCTTGCTGGTTGGTAAGTCACATATGTCATGTGTGTCTGTAACTTTTATCTGCTACCAGATATGTGGATGTCCAAGATTTAGGTTTGGCTTCTAACTTTTCCTTACAGGGGACTCTGGCTGCCAAACCGTCCTTGGTTGTTGACATTAGTGAGGTACCCAACCCCACCAGCGGAAGTCCGCTTTAATGAGGCCCTCGGAAGGGCATGGAGTGTCGTAGAGCGGACTTTTGGGCTCCTAAAGCCAGGAGTTCACAGCATCGATAAATGTGGAGGAGTCTTTCTCTACTCACCCAACAAAGTATGTCAAATTATTGTTGCCTGCTGCATGCTACACAACCTCACACTGAGATGTCAGATACCATACATATCAGAAGAGAGGTACCCATCAAATCCTGTGGGTAGAAATGCAGATTTGCCAAGTGAGGATGACCATGACGGGGAGGAAGCTGGAGACATCAGGGCTGCTCTCATCAATCAGTACTTCAACTGACTTAAGGTACTTAAGGTAAGGGTTGTGATGTAATTAAAGTGATTAAGTGGGGTATTGGTGACGTTAGAAAGGCCAGTTAAGGTCCTCATTATGGCCATCAGAGAGGTCATAAGTGGCTCCAAAGCCCATGATTCAGATATGTATTCAGTTTGTTACATGAAGATGTGTACACACATGTTATGAACATATTTTAATATTTTCACAATGCACAATCAGAATTACATTTGTATATATGAATCGGCTGTGTAATCAATGTATTGTAGCAATGTGGCCCATACCTTATGTTTGCCAATTGCAGATTGACTGTTTTGCTCATTCTCATTTGACAATATCAGACAGTGTCACAGGCAGATGGGATTTGCAGACTGACATGTGAAGTGAACATGGATCGAACCAGGTACTGTCTGGCATGAGATCCGTGGTGTGTGAGTTCTATGCCCATACTGTCAGAACAGTGGGATGGTGGTGTCCTATTCCACACTAAGGACCTGTTTAGTATTAGAGGTGGGGATGTGGCACCATGTGTGTATTCATTTGTCTTTGACACATGTCATGATCTGGTATCCAGACCCTCTGACATCATTATGGTTTGTGTTGGTTGAGAACTAACTTGTATGTAGCTGTCAGGTGTATCCTCTTTGCAGACCAATATGCATGTCTCTGAAGACTGACATAGGTGAATGGCAAGCCTGCAGATACCTGACCATGGTAAGTGGAAGGTTCCATGTCCGGGGACATTAGTACTGACCTCTATCTGTTTCATGTGGTCTGTTATTTTGGGAGTCATGGTATGGGTATGCAATAAGGCTTTAGCATGATACATTGAACCAATATGTTTGCCTCCAGGCATAGATAAAGACTGACCTGTTCAAAACCTCAAAAGTCTGTGGGTTGGTAGTATATGACACCTAAGCTGAAACTCTGAAGTTAGCAGCAGTACTTCACTACGTGATCATTGGCATTCCCCAAATCTATATGTGGGAAAGTGCAATACAAGTGATTTGTGTAATGATTATTATGTTAAGTCACTGCAATATATAGCCTAGTTATACAGCATGTGTGTTGACCATGACAAAGGTTTTACATTTTAGAGTACGTTTTGTTATATATGACAGTTGTATATGGTTGATAAATGACACTGACAGACGATCTGTGGTTACATTGTATTTATTGGGCAGTGCAAACCAAAATGAGTGTTTTGAGACAGAAATCACAGACAATAAGCAGTAAATGGTTCAGTCATGTTGGATGAAATCATCAGGGTAGCTGCTACACCATATGGAAACACAAGTCCGGTGTCCTTGTACCATAGGAAAATGGGAATAGATTGCAGAACAGTCAACAGAGTGAATCTGTGCCACAAAAGGGGAACCAATCAGTGGAGGTTCACTAACCTGGCAGTTGTTTTGGTCTTGGCATCTGCACCTTCCGAACGTCTGGGTCGATGTCCACGTTTGCGGGGGGGTCCTTCAGATACAGAGGGTGGGGTGTCTGAGGTATTCCCTTTCCCTGGCAGGGCCTCCATTCCACTAGCTGCCACAGATTCAGAAGGGGCTGATGTTTCATTGCTAGTGGAAGAGTCCAGATGCTGGGTACAAAACTTACTCAGGGAGGTATTCATGTCACTCAGCACCCCAGCAATGTAAGCCAGGTGGACATTTTGGGCCCGGCCACTGCTGTATGACCTCCTGGTGGTTGTCCCTCTGCAGCTGTCTGATCTCCCCCATTATGGTCAGTACCTGGCCCATCACGCCTTGGGAATGTTGATAAGCTCCCAAGACTTGGGAGATGGTGTCCTGGTTAGTAGTGTCCCTTGGAGCCCCCATCCCCTGGCCCACACCATCCCTCCCATGCACACTACCCGCAAGTGCCTTTGCCCCTGCACAGTGTGTCCACTCCCACTGGTGGCAGGTCCCTTAGTGTCAGGGGTCACCACAGGAGACTCAGCTACCTGTACTGGGGGCACACGATGGAAGACACTGCCCTACTGTGGTTTGGGGGCGAATGGTTGCTTGTGAAGTAGATGCAACAGGGCTGGGAGGAGTAGATGTGGGCAGGGTGAGGCTCACAGTTGTTGACTGACCAGGTGTCCCTGATGGGCCAGCTTCATCCTCAATGTCCAATCATCCAGGGGTGTTTTTCTCACTGGGTCCTTCATCCAGAGGGGTAGTGTCAGTCTCTGGTGTCCTCTGCATGTTGTGAATGGAAAGCTTACCTGTAGGTGAAGTTGAACACACAGTTGCTGTGAGTGATGCTACAAGTGACATTGACCTCTAGACATGCTATGTGACATGCACACAATGCATTTACATGATCCCCTGATATGAGAATGCCGAAGACAGTTCAATAGTGGAATATTCAGATGGGTTGATTTGATTGTTAGTTTGACATGCAAGGCAATTTCACTTGAAGTACACTGTTATGGTTTTCTTACAGGTGCAACAGTCCCTGCTGGGACTTGTAGTGCTGTCAGTCCCTGTACTACCCATGCCAGACACAGGCACTGTGCCCCCAGGTGAGTTTAGCTGGCATGTGGAATGCCAGAGAGTGGTATTAATACATTTGGACAAAGGGGTGGTTTAATCATTGAGGTGGGGAAAGGTGATTAGTGAGCATGCAATACAAACATTTTGGTGACATGAATGGTGTAGTGACTTACCCAACTCCACTGCCCCAGGTATTCTTGTCAGGCCCTCAGGATGCAGGATGTCCAAGACCTTCTCCTCCCATGATGTGAAAGTAGGGAGAGGAGGCGATGGTCCGCAGCCAGTCTTGAGGACCACCAGCTGGTATCTAGTAACCATGGAATGGACCTTCACCCTGAGGTCGTTCCACCTCTTCCTGATGTCCTCCCTTATGCGTGGGTGCCTGCCTACAGAATTAATCCTGTCAACCATCCTTTGCCACAACTCAATTTTCCTGGCAATTAATGTTTGCTGGACCTGTGCCTCAAAAATGGATGGCTCTACTCTGGTAATTTTGTCCACCATGACCCTCAAATCATCATCAGAGAAAAGTGGATGTTTTTGTGGGGACGTGGTGGTGGTGGACTATATTGTGAGCTGGTGAAAAATGGGGATAAAAAGGAATAGGTGATGAGGTGTGGGTGCTGTGTTGTGAGTGGGTGATGGTTGTTGTGTATTGTGTGGGATACAAAATGGTGTTTTGTGTATGTTGTGCAAGTGTGGGATGAGTGCTGCATGAAATATGTGGGGGTGCCTTTAGTGTGCTTTTTAATATTTTGTATTTTGGCTTCTCTCTAGCTGTGTTTGGTGTTTTGGCTGCATAGGATTGTGTGGTGTGAAGGGGTGTGTTTTATAGTGCAGTTAGTAGGTGTGTCAGTGTGTGGAAGTGTGTAAGGTTTGGGGTTTTCAAACTTTTCAAACTGGTGTGGCATAATACTGATGTGACCGCCGACCTCTGGGGTACCCACCGCCAATGGCTTTCAGCCATAGAAGACCCATTCTCATGATTTGTGGATCGTAATATGATCAGAGTTTTTTTGGTGAGCTGGCAGTGCTGATGGTGAGACCGCCTCTCAATTCAGGATTTTGGCTGTATTTTGGTAGACTTTGCTGTGCCACTCTTAATACTGCGGTCAACTCACCGCCAACACGGCGATCTTTTGGTGGCGGCCACCCCAGAATTTGTTGCCAAAAGGCTGCGAAAGTCGTAATGAGGCCCATAATGTTGGTGGGACAAACATAATATATTGTAGACATTTGCTTCCTTGTCCTCTCACAGAATCTTTTAAGGCAGCATGCAAGAAGGAGTGGGAGATGCTCCTGTAGTCTCACACACTGTGGAAAAGGTAGCCAAAATACGAACAAAGTAGCATATTTAAATCAAACATAAAGAAGGAGAATCATGGAAGAAAAACAGAAATCTGCTAGGATCACCTGCATTGCTTATGTCCTCCAGGGAGCAGAGTTGCCCATAGCCTCATTTGTCCCTCTCTCCTGCCAGCTTTGACGTGAGAGGTAGCCGTGCAGTCTCTGTTTTTGAAGGCCCACTGCTAGGGAATAGAAAGAGGGGCTTGTGTAGTGTGATTACTTAAGCATGAGAAGTAGTGCTTGGCACTTTCAAGCTGCAAGGTATTTGGTTAGTCATACAAGGCAGTTTGGGAGTTGTAATACAATCTAGAGAGTGAGACCACAACATTGTCTGCAGTATTTGAAACATAGGTCCTTATTACAAGTTTAGAGGTCTGAGGACTGCAAACTCACAGTGGCGATCCGGCTGCCGCATCCCTGTCGGTCCAGCTACCAGATTACAACCCTGGTGCTCTGATCACCACCACTGCCAGGATCATGGATCCCAGCAGGGTGGTGGCAGTTGGACTTGTAGTCAGCCATGGCGGCGCGGTGCTGATCATGAGTCCACTTTCCGCCAGCTTTTTCATGGGGGTTCCTGCCATGAAAAGGCAGGTGGAAAGCTAGTTCTGGGGGCACAGGGCAGGGACATCCGGCACCCTCGGCATGCACCCTTTCTGAAATCTGAGGGTGCTGTTGTACCATGGTATTGACCTCGGCTCCCTTAAGGGAGCTGAGGCCAATGCTGTGCCACTGTTTCTGCCAGTCTGACCGGCGGAAATGCCAAAATACAATATTTCCACCGGTCAGCCAGATGGAAACATCATAATAGGACTGGGGGTGAGGCAGTCGGTATGATGGCAGCCTCCTGCCTGCGGCTTTAGTGGTCGGATGTCGAATGAGGCCCTCAATCCAGTGTTACTCTAATGCAAGAGATGGTGTTTCTCCCTCATGTCATGTTTGATCTTCTAAAGTAATCTGAGAGTTGTGGTCCAATAAAATTAGAAAGTGTGACCACGGATATATTGACAATTAAGTGATAATTTAACACAAGAGGTGGAGATATCACATCAGAAGGTAAACTCACACAAGAAGTTTTTTAGAGTTGTGGTTTGTATTTTGCCATCCCTATTACAATTGGAATCAACTTTTCCAGAGCTGGACTAATCGATGGGTGCAATGGACACAGTTTCTAGGTTAGAAGACCTCCTGACCTTTAAATGATATTTTAGTGCAGTGATGCTGCTTTAGCATAGGCCACATAGTTATGTGGATCATATGGTCCTACCGCATATTAGGAACTATTTAGAAATTGCATTTTGTAGTATGTTTAGTGGTACTACTAGTGGTACTACAGTAGTACTACTAAAGTACTACAAAATGCTAATCACAAAAATATGAGTGTAAACCTCCACCTCTCCTATCTATTCTGCTGGCAGATCCACAAACATGTAAGCTTATTATCAGAAGCAAGTCACTTAGTAGTTAATAGTAGAGGCACTGGTGGAGTGGCTGGAAAAGGGGTCATACTTACTACTAAGTAGAAGGGGTTTAGGGAGGAGAAAAGAGTAAGTCCAGCACTACTCATGGTCTACCGCTGCCACTGCAACAACCTCCCACAGAAAATAAAGGTGGTAGAAGCTTAAAATAAAATACCACAGGAAATAATGTTTAACTATGAAATCTTTTAACAGCCATTTTTTAATTCATAAATTAATGCAACATTATATTATTAAAATATACTTACATTTCTTGTAATTAATTGTATTCATCGCTTTTAGTGGTTGTTAAAGAATCATAAAAATATGTTTTACTTTAGTTGGTCATATTTTCGATGTAAACATTAGAAACATATTTTAATTCAATACATTAAAATTGAAGATTAATTTAACAACTAGGTTAATAGTGCTGTAGCATTTATTTCTTTGTTCTTTAATTGAATTAAACATAAAAAATACATTATTTTGTACTTTAGTTGTTCATATTTTTTATTTAAACATTAGAAAAATATTTTCAACTCAATATATTTAAATTGAAGATTTAATTGACAACTAGGTTAATAGTGCAGTACTTTTATTTCTTTGTTCTTTAATTATTAAATTAAACATAAAAAAAAATACACTCATACTCTAGCTGTCCCTACTGTATGGTAATTTACACTCTAAATTTCAATGTAAATATGCCCTTGCTGTATAATATTATCGCAACCTCACATAATGTACCTTTATAAAGACTCTAATAAACAGATTTAAGAGGGCATAGAACCTCCTTGCGCCTCATTAGATGCTAATGTGGCCCAACGGGTCAAATTTGCTGCGCCATATTTAAAAAGTGGGGCAATGCATGCATTGCGTCACTTTGTAACCCCTTGACCACATTATGACTGCACCAGGCATAATGTATGTGAGGGGGACATTTCCCCATTAAGGGTACAGCAAAAATGGCGCGGTAGAATCTATGAGATTCCACTGCGCCATTTTTAGCAGTTATTTTTACCGCCTGCACAGAGCAGGTGATAAAACGGGGCACATCATTATTCTTAATGGGCCATATGTACTTTGTGGGATTGGCACCCACATTTTGGCGGTAATCCTGCACAGTACATCAATAGCGTCAAAAATGTTGATGCTATTGCCCCTACCCTGTGCCATGGTGCACTGTATATTAAATAAGGCACACACATGTGGGCGGTAGAGGGGGCGCAAGAAAAGTGGTGCTTCATTGCATGCAGTGCCACTTTTCTTAAATATGAGCTTAAATGGTATCTTAACAAGTACTATCAAAAATTATAATTGGGGTGCACATGTGTGAGAAGGTTCTGTGACCTCAGCATCACATGCTGACCTGCGTTGTGGTCTCACAGGGACACCTACTATGAGGCCTAAGAAGACAAGGAAGTGGCAGGTGGTGGTAAATAGGTGGTAGACAGCTGCATCTTGAAGCAGCATGGTTTGGTACATCAGGCATTCCATCCATCACCATTTAGGTGCAGACAGAATTTTGTTCATGCTCTGGAGATGCACTACTAATTAATCTGCAATTTTTTCTGCAAAGCTTTGCATGGTCCTGACTATCTTGCACAACACCCTGTGGTTTGACCAGTCAGGTTTGGAGACCATGGCTCCAGCACACTGAGCTTTAAGCTACTCGGAGCATTGATATTTGGCATGTAACATTGAAGAACATGCCTCCTGGCCCTGCAGTGGCACTTTATTCTATAGTGAGACACAAATGAAATTGAGAGTGGTGTAGAATGTACTGTTTTGGCAAAGAGCTGAAACATCTGAAACATCCATGCCCACCACTCTTTGTTTATTGTGTTCAGGGTCTGCATCAGCTTAGTAGAATATTCTGCAGGTTCTCTGCCTGACCGCCTTTGAGATAGAGGTAATGTTGGTCTTTGCTGTATGTCTAAATCCTCATCCTCAATGTTCCATACGTCATGCTCTTATGAGCCCTCAAAAATAGATTAATTTTCCTCCTCTGATGGCTCATAGCTTGTGTTCCTGCTGTCCCCTATTTGTGAATGATACTGAAACAGTAGTTGCGACAGCCAAGCCGAAGGTGTTGGGAGGGAAGTGGATGTGGTGTGTACAGTTGTACCAATTGCTGTGGTGGACGTGGTATTAAGAGTGGTTGGACTCTTGTACATATAATGGTGGATTTGAGGCAATACATCAGAGGTGGCTTTTGTTGGACTTGCAAATGGTTGTGTTACTGCAATGGTGTTTGCTTGGTGTGATGCCTTTCTTCTGGTCCTACCCATGTTGGTGGTGGAAGATGACAAGTGGAGGGTTGCTTATTATTTTCCACCTTCTCTGGCATATTTCAGGAAATGTTAAGCCTATTACCTAGTATTTTAATTTTTAGCAAACTGTATTGGAGTTGTGTATCCCTACTGCATTTGGTCAAATGTTAGTTCACAATGAGGTGCATCAATCTTGTTCTGGCATCAGCATTAGCTGGCCTCAGGTGTGCTCTCAGACAAGGCTTGACTTGTGTGGCAGAAGCAATTAGTAGGCAGTAAGTGCGCAGGGTAAATTTTGGTCTCATATGTCTAAACCTACTCTACAAAGTTAAAACATGTTGCTAAGTCAGAGGTGTACTTACAATATCCTGTACAGCAATACACATCAGTTCTTCTCATCATATGCAGTGTTGATATATAGTATTAACCTTCATCCACCAACCAGAAGCCACACAGTGTGATAGGGTGTAAGGATGTGTGAGGATGAGGTTTAGGTAAACATTAAATTAATTATGATGGACAGGGCCATAAAATGTTAATCCACGTGTCGCGGCAGCCATTTTTTTATTTTGCATTTGGGTTCAAAGACAGACCTCTGGTACAAATGATTAAGATGCAAGGGTGTAAATGGTGGAGTAATGTGTCACAGTTTACATTCAGATATGTGCTCAATTTAAATACAGAATTTCCTTACCTGATTCTCTATTCTGCCAACCGTCTTAACTGCCTACAATGCCCTCTTCGTTGCTCATATTTATGACAGACTGTCTCCTTCCATGACTCTAATATGAGGTCTAGTGGTGGCCCCCCTCCAGTGGCCAGGCTTCCTTTGTTAAGCTTTGCAGGGAGGTGTATATCCCTCTTTATCAAGTCACTGAATCACTTTTTGCAATCATCCCCCGTTCTTTGCAATCATCCACCGTTCTTTGCCAGGTGGAGATGACATTTACTTTATTAGAGATGGTTTGCCACAGTTACCTTCTGACCTTTTGTGGTGTGCGCACTAAGAGGTTTGGGTCCTTATTCATCACTTCTTCTGCCGGCAACTCAAGTTCTTGTTCAGAAAATTAATTGTTCCTTAGTTGCTATGTGGCCTTGATGACTTGTTGAGCAGACTATATTTTTGTATACATCTGTCCAGGTCAGAGGATGGCACTGGATTGAGTATTTACAACTTGTTTTGCATCAGAAATGAGAAAATGATTCACTGTTTCCTTCACCAGTTTCTGCTTGAGGAAAGTATGTGACAGGCTGCCAAACTTCTACTGAATAAGGTTTGTGTGCTCAAAGGAATGATGTATTTCTTATTTGGTGTGTAATTCTAATGTTCTAGCAAACTTTAGCCAACGTATTTTGCTCACCAGTATTTATCAGGTGCAATCGTATGCAAGCATACTGTTTGCAGAGCCATCAAAGGTAATTCCAATTCCTCAGGACTCTAAATGATTATTGCAGAATTATAACTGTTGATTGTGGATTTACCACACCTGGGGCCAGATTTAAGGGCTTACATTTCCCTTGCATCATGCAAGGCAACACATGGCAACAGAAGCCCTTAAGTCAGATTTACTAAGCCACTCTGATCCAGCTTGCATGGCTCTGTGTGGCATAGAAAATCTGGAGTAAAGCAAGGCTGCACAAGTTGCTGCCTTGCATTACTCTGCCCCTGGAAGGCGTTCCACAAGTGAATTGTGGGTGTTCCCACACATCCACTCATGGTTTTTGGTGCATTTTCAGAGTTTCTAAGACTAGTAAACCTGAGAATGTACCAGAATGGTACACCTTCCCAGGTGAGGTGTAACAAGGAGGCATATAAATATTCCCCTTGTTATTCCCTCTTTCTACATGTGCTTCATTTTGAAGGGGAAGAGGGAATTTGGTGTGGGAAGAGGGAGATGAAGGAGGAATGGAAGCTGCAGAGGTGACTGGCTGCCATCAGTGAGGAGGCCAGAGCCTGAAAAGATCTCTATAGGCCAGCCATTGCACATTGAATGCCTTCCAGGAATGCATTTGTCTGCTGGATGTTGGATCACCAATCCCTGGACAGCTTTCACAATGCCTGGTTGACCCACAGAGATATTTCTCAAGAGGTCAATAGCCTCCTTAGTTAGGGCAGCAGGGGTAATAGAGGCTGGGTCAGAGGTGCCTCCTGTGAAGGAGACGCCTACCCTCTTGGATGACCAAACACGGCCAACTTGGTGGGCAGCAGCAGAGAGGGCAGTGATTGAACGGGCTGTGGAAGACAAGGATGGTACTGGGGGATTCCCCGATAGGTCCGCCACCTCTAGAGAGTGGCCACTGGAGAAGGAATCCAATGATGACACTGAGGATGTCGATCCAGTCTCCCCTGTAACACTCCCCTCGCTCTCCAGGCTACTTTGTTCCTCTATGTCGGTTGTTTCTTGACCAGAGGCCAGATGCTTCCCCACTTGGCTCAACCTTGTCACCTTTGCTTGCCGGTACAGATACTGCAAATACAAAGAGAAATAGGATCATCACTTGTCCATGAACACACTTGAACAACAGCTCTGATTAGCTAACATTACCATGATGTCAAGTAGGCTCCATCTACTAACTTCACCTAAGTGGCCCAGACATGTGCCATACCACATGCATGCATGTCAGCTGAAATGTCAAACAGTTGAGCACAGGGACATCAGGATCCATGAAAACTACAATTGCACAGCTGAAGTTGTGCATTCACAGTAACCATTGAACTAGTAGAAGACCTCATCACCCACGAGGTTTTACCCCATGGAGCAGACCTCAGTTACCTGTTGTCGCATAATAATAGGCCAATACCAAATGTGTTCCCACATTTCCCACACATGGGCATGCACACATCTAATTGTCACATACAAAAGGACCCAACATAAATAAATGATGCTCCAAAATCCTTCAATATTGATGACAAAGGTACAATAGACTGGAGAAGGTGACAGGAAATATTCATTTCACACTGGAAGCAGTTCCACTGTGCACACTTCACCGATTGACATCTGTCCCAAAAGAATGAAGGAGGTATCATTAATGTTGCTCAGATAGGCAACACATGTGGCATGGAATTTAACACTACAGACATCATATGCAAGTTGTCAGGGAGAGATGTTTACTAAATACGCAACACTATGAATCATCAAGCTCAAGGGTGATTGCCACTAATGTCTAGCACCCCTTACAATCACATGTTCTGAGTGCTTCAGTGGAAGGCATTAGTTGTTGACATGTTGGTGAGACACAGAAGTTGCAAGGTCTTGTAGAGGGCTCTCAACAGGTTGACTAATGGGAAGCTACATCACTGTGCCCATTTTGGTCACAAAAACCAAGATGTCTTTGGATGAATGCCTGTACCCAAACACGTGACTGAAACATAATTGCAAGTTATTCCATAATTTATAGTCAGGGCACAAACCTTAACCATGACACATGTGCAGTGCACTTATCAACATGATGCCACATCAAGGGCATGGATGTTCACGTTCTGGCTGTTAACTCTAAGACTACCCGTCATGCCCCTCATTGCTATTCAAGTTGTACATGCCAAATTACATGCTAAGATGCTTGAGGGTATGTCAGCCAGTAGACAATGGTGACACAGGCTTGTATGTGGCATAAAATAACATGTACCCCCTTGGTAAATGGCTTATTTAACATATAGGTTGCCAAGCACATATGTACAGTATATATGTGGGAATAACGACATCATCCTATCAACATAGTTAGACAATGCATGAACCAGAAGCTCATAAATGTATACTAAAGGAAAAGGGTTACATGCTGACATGTAGGCCCAAGGAATGTTGACAACAGTCATGGCACATTTATCATGTCAATGGACAACCCCACTTACAAAGGTCTTACAGTGATCTAGCTGAATACAAATTAAAATGGAAGCCCTGTCAGATGTATGTTGGACATCTTCACATTACAGATTGCATGCAGTGAGGCACCAGAACCCATCAGACACTGAAGAAAGCAAGCTTCAGGGTGGCAGAGGCCAACATAACCATTTATACAGACAGTGATCCATCACTCACTTACCTTTGGAATGGAACACTAAGGAGTAGTGGTCTGTTGCATTGGAAATACACACACAGTTGTATGACGGAACAACAAATGCAATTACCACAATTGCCTTTACAACATGGTAATTACAATGCATTGTCATTACAACAAATGCACTTACCACAAAAATGCCCTTATCACGCATGCCTTTTGCTGTTGATGCATGGGTGGGAAAGACATATTTGTGGTAAAAAATAAAGTGGTAAGTATAACCCCTATATATATATATATATTGCCACCCACAAACCTCACTCACCCTAAACCCCACTAATTCCCTTTGCACCTCAGAACCCATTTCCACCCTAAAACCTAAAAATGTACTTACCACCCCAAAACCCATACCCACCTTAAAACCTAAAATGTGCTTACCACCCCAAAACCCATACCCACCCTAAAACAAAAAAATGCTTTTACCACCGCAAAACCCATATCCTCCCTAAAACCTAAAAATACCCTTTCCACCCCAAAACCCATACCCACCCTAAAACCTCAAAAGGCCCTTACCCCCCAAAACCCATGCCCCATCTAACCCCCAAAAATACCCTTACCAGCCTAAATCCCATACCCACCCTAAAACCTAAAAATGCCCTTACCACCCCGAAACCCATACCCACTCTAAAACCTAAAAATGCCCTTTCTATCCAAAACCCAAACCCACCCTAAAACCTAAAAATACCCTTACCACCCTAAAGCCAATACCCACCCTAAACTAAGAAATGTCCTTACCCCCCAAAACCCATACCTACCCTAAAACCTAAAAATGACTTTACCGCACCAAAAGCCATACCCATCCTAAAGCCTAAAATGCCATTACCACCTCAAAACCTATACCCAAACTAAATGCTAAGAATACCCTTACCACCCTAAATCCAATACCCAGCCTAAAACCTAAAAATGTCTTTACCACCCCAAAACCCATAACCACCCTAAAACCTAAAAATACCATTTCCACCCCAAAACCCATACTCACTCTAAAACCTAAAAATGCCATTACCACCCCATACCCAACCTAAAACCCATACCAAACCTCAACCTTAAAAATACTCTTACCTAAATCCCATATCCACCTTAAAACCTAAAATAACCTTACCACTCTAAAACCCATACCCACCCTAGAACCGGAAAATAAACTTACCACCCTAAGTCCATACCCAGCCTAAAACCCAAAAATGCCCTTACCACTCCAAAGCCCATACCCACCCTAAAACCTGAGGATACCCTTACCACCCTAACTCGCATACCCACCCTATATATATATATATATATATATATATATATGGACACTTTAACCACTTAAAACGTACCTGTACTTACCTGCAAAACCTTTACCATGCATACACCTTTATCAGTCATGCCTTTACAAAATAAAAATAAAAATATTTATGTTGTAAATGCATTTCATTGTAAATGCATTGTTATAAACGACGTTTCCCTACACACACTACAACAACAAACAGTACATGATTGATAACTGTACACAGCCATATGTCGTCCTTTCAAAGCTAGTGGTTTGAGATTCCCACCCAGTGCAGTCCTAGATCCTGGGTACAATAGGCCAAGGCACATCAATATAAAACACTTGACATGGCAACAAAAAAAAATCTCTCCTCTACTGTGTGACACATGGCTCATCCCTAAATGCCAGAGGGAGCAGTCCGAACTTCACTCATTCACTTGGCAATGGGACAGACAGGAATATGACATGTACTCACCCCCTTGTGGCTGCTGCACACAAACGCTCATCATGCTCTGGATAGGCCACTGCTAGCATGCAGGCCATTAGGGGGTTCATTGTCCGACAGGCATCCCACTCAGGTCGGGAGGACAGTCTTAACTGGGCCTCCGTGATCTTCTAGGCCCAGTGTCTCAGGTCCTCCTGCCATTTTTCTGCAATGGGACTCCACCAACTGTGGACCCCAACTGTCCACACCTTCCGGGTGATGGCTCTCCATATCCCTGTCTTTTGATGGGCGTTGACATGCTTCGACACAAAAGACAAATCAAGAGATCGTGTTCACTAGTCCCATCATAAATGGTAGTCACATACATGTCAGTAACATTAAGCTTGGCCTTTCCCATTTTGTCAATACTCCTAAAATGTGGAATATACAAGCCAATACGTACTGGGCCACGACTACAGAAATACATTACCCAATCTGCAGGACAACTACCACCCTGCTCTGGCCCTACAATGATCTAGGCAGGCTTACTGACATCTTGAGGGACATGCTCTAGCAACCCCGCTGAAATGCGAGTCACCATGAGGTACTTCACACTGCAGTGGCTTCTGAAATGTAGACTCCTTTGGCATGAATGGACCAACATATTCACACTCTTTGAGAATGATTTTCTGCATGCATTCCCTACAGGCCTCTGCCAGAATACAAACTCATACAACACACATGCAAACAATGAAGGGACTGGCATGGTGGGTACAGAAAATGTCTAGCTATTCCCTGTGTGGAGCTTTGCAATGACAAAATGCAGACTCATGCCACTCCAGGGGTGGGGTTCTGGCTTATGTATCTGTACTGCAGAACATGCTTTTAGACATATGTGTCCATCCTACAGAGATGGCATCCAACAAACAAAGGCATGCATTGTACAGTTTCTACTATGTAACCAAGCTAATGAGTCACATATCATGGTCTCCCAGAAATTAACACACTATCTGAACTGTGGAAATTTCAGTCAAGCAATGAGCCTGCACATGGCAAATATGATCTGTTGGAAGGTGACAACAGTAATGTGGGAGTAAGGGAACTGTCATGAGTCAGAAACACATATTGGCAATTATGCTAACTGCACATTTATCACAAAGCAGTAACCCACCCATGTGCCCATTCCCAATCTGATTAAACGGATGAGGCATTTGGGGCAGGATATTAAAACATAGCCATATTGGTCACATGACAATATCTGCTGAGGTAGAGGGAGTGGGCACTGTGCCACAGTTGTATAGTCAAAGTGACTCCACCCCAGCCTACTCTAGGACCCATACTGGGAAATACATGTGACAGGCCCTGGTCTCTGCAGGCTGAGCAGACTGAACCTACAAGACACTGCATTCCCATCAGTATCATGCATTACAGCACATCATGTAGCCAACAGAAATTTGGCATGTGGTGTGTGTGAAAACCCAAAGGGCAGAGAGAGTGATGTAATACCTTCCAAAAAATAGGCTTTCAAGGGCGGATGCCTGCCTTATCCCCTGCTGCAGACACATAGCTTACATTCCTCAAAATTGACACCTATAACAAGCATACTTAGCTCATGCTGACCAGCACATCCATGTTGTCTCAAACATGCAAGAATCTCGGTGAAATTGATGTCAGTGGATGGCTGTGATGTCACCTCACCTAGTTCTGGTCATCCAACCCAAGTTGAATCAGGGAATACAGAAAACAAAAACAACACTGTGAATGAACTCAACATTTGGCAGTGAATGCAGAACACCTCAGAGAACGTTGTTTTAAGCACAAAAACCTGCTCTTGTTGTTTGGTTATGTTGGCCCTACTTCTCAAATACCATTGTAGTATGTTGCTGGGCACATATGGCAATTTACAGTGGGGCACATTCAACCCCTGTTGAAGGTCATTTTTCCACTCAGGATATCCAGTCACATTCAGAGTGGCATTCTGTGATGCACAATGTTGCTTTCGTTTCTGATACATGATGTGTACATTTGTGGTAAATAAAGGGGGTAACATGTGACCCTTGTGTTTTGAGCAGTTGTGATGAGTACTGTTTGTCATGTCCATCCGTTCAAAATTGTCTTGTCACATGTAATCCTTGACATGCATTATGTATGTTGCTGTGAACACAATGACTCATGCGAGAACGCATTTCTTGTCATGTGTAGTTACCCAGGAAGAGGGAGGATGCGACAACCACCTGTCTACCGTCCACTGCCAGACATTCAGACCATGGAGCAAAGGTATATCTTAACATATCATCTCCTTGACAGGCAAACAATAGTGGCCTTATGTCGTCAGTTGGAGCCAGATCTGATGACAGCTATTAGCTATCCAAACAGCATACCACCCGTTGTACAACTCATGTCAGTGTTACACTTCCTAGCCACAAGGTCCTTCCAACATACAGTGGCCTTAGCTGCTGGTATGTCCCAACCCTATGTTCAGGCTGATGTTGAAAGATGTCCTCTCAGCAATGTTGAAACACCTGGACAGCTATATCCAGTTTCCCCGACATGAGAATTTAGCCCATGAGAAGGCTAACTTTTATTGTTTTGCACGCATTCCACATGTGGTGGGGACTATTGATTCCACACATGTTGGCTTGGTCCCACAGCATGCCAATGAACAAGTATACCACAACAGAAAGAGCGGGCTTTTGGGCTCCTGAAGGAAAGATTTATGGACTGCCCTGGCAGAGTCCTCCTCTACTCACCCAGTAAAGTGTGTAAGATCATTGCGGCCTGTTGCATGCTCCACAAATTGCCCTGTGGAAGAATATCCCATACATCCCAGAGGAGGGGGAGCCTGTAGTACCACCAGGCGAGCCTCCTGAAATGCCAAGTGAGGATGACAGTGGTGAAGAGGAAGAAGTTATCTTGCGGGAAGCTCTCATCAATAATTACTTTTCATGAGTATACTTATATCATGTGATATAAAGACTGTGACTGTACGAAGAACTGAATTTGTCAGAATGTGTGGAGTAGAGTGATTTTGCAAGGAATGAATACTATCCAACATTCATCCAAAGTGTGCTTGAAAAGTTAGCCTTGGACATACCTCACCTTGATGTAGCTGCTTTGTTTGTGTCAGTCTCATTGCAATGTAATTTCCTTTCTAGATGCTTGCTATGTGATTTGTGTTGTAGGCATATTATTAAATCCATATTGTCCTGTCTTTGTCCAGGTACCTTCACCATGACACCCTCATGTGGGCATTTCAGAGTTGTGACATTGGCAGGTATCTGATGCTGTTCTGACATGTGAAGTGGGCATTGACTGTTCCAGGTAATGTGGGTAACAGATTTGGGGTGTATGAGACCTGTACCAAGGCAGCTTGGCCAGTGTTTGGGTAGACGGTTTAAAGTGCACAATGTACTTGTTTTTTTGTTCTGTGTTGGGCCAGTTCCTTCATGTGTTTGAATTTGTGGGCATGAAATTTGTTCTCATCAAGAGCAAACAAGGCATTCACCCTTCACATTGGCTAAACAATCTTATTGTAGGACCTGTATGTAGCTGTTGATGTGTGTCATCATTGTAGGCCACAGTGCCGGTGCCACAACAATGACATATGTTTGTGTTATACCACCAGATGCAAGGTCATTTGAGTATGATGGACCTGTGATCAGAGACTGTCGTCCTGCCCTCTATCCGTAGCTTAGTTTATGTGATGTTGTATTAACTTGGTGTGGTATGTGATAAGGTTCAAGCTGGTGACACCATCTCTTAGCCTATTCTACATGTCAATGTCTGACAAGGCCCTTCATTCTGTGGCCTGGGGGACTGTACCTTGTTATATGTACCTTGACGCAATATAATTAAGCCATATTTGCCTTTGATAGTTCAGGCATTTTGACAGCCTGTGTGCTGTACAGTGAAATAAAATGATTGGTGTTTCCAGACACTTGTACCAATGTGTTTGTGTGTGTTGGTTGTAATCCTCAGCAAGACAGTGTACTTGTTAAACATCTTTCCTTGCACTAGTATCTTGTGTCTTCCTCATTTGCTTCACATGGTCTTGCATCTCTACATAGCAACAATTGAAACAAAAGCAAGCAGGCACACACTTTGTGATAGGTGGTATTTATTGTGCATACATGCAAAGGATGAAAATAAGGGACATGACAGAACAGAACAGTGGGAGGTTTAGTCATGGTGGATGAGATCATTGTATTAGATGCTACAGCATTTGAAATCCAAAGTCCAGTTTACTCCTCCCATGGGAATTGGAAGGTTGTTGAAGGACAGTCAACAGAGTGAATATCCAGCACACAAGGAGTTCATTTAGGAAGATGTCACTTGCTGGCAATTGTGGGTGTCTTGCCATCTGCACCTCTGGTGTTCTTAGCTGGACATCCCTGCTTGCGGGGAGGGGAATGATATGCTGCTACAGAGGCAGGGGTGTCTGTTGCTGGTTCTTCCCCTGACAGGGCCTCCCTTCCAGTGGCTGGTACCGATGATGAAGGGCCTGGTGCTGCTGGGCCAAAGGAAGTGGTATGAAGTTGCTTATGATCCCTGATCAGGGTACTGCTAATCTCCCTGAACACCCCTGTTAGGGAGGCCAGGATGGTATTTGTGGCCCTCCACTTTTGAAGCATTTCCTTTTGCATGTCCCTCTGCAGCTGCTTCATCTTCAGGAGTTCCGCAGGTACCTGGCCCATCACGCCTTGGGACTTTTGATAGACCCCCAAGATTTGGCTGATGGTGTCCTGGCCAGGAGCATCCTCAGTGCTCACAGCCTGTTGGCCCACAGTATCCATCCCACAGGCCCTACTCCACAGGCCTGTGCCCTTGCCACAGGGTTCCCCCTACTATTGGTTCCAGGACCACCATTGTCAAGGTGTAGTGAAGTAACTCAGAATCCTCTGGGAGGCACAAGATGGTTGCCACTGTGCTCAGTACACAGGTTGTGGGGCGAATGGCTGACTGTAAGGTTGATACAACCAGGTCTTGATGTGGGAACAGTGAGAGTCACTGTTGGTGTCTGACCCGGTTGTCCAGATGGGCCAGAACCTTCCTCCACATCCAGATGTACAGGAGTGTTGTTATCACTGAGGGCTTCATCCATGGGGGCAGTGGCGGTCTCTTCTGTGGCCTCTGTGTGGCCAGTGGCACATGGACCTGTTGATGTGAAAGGTACAATGTTACTGGTTGTATTGTGAGATCTACCGCCAAACGTTTACAGTGCCATTTAACAAAGACCTTGTAGTTAGTTTATTTGCAGGTTATCCTAGCGTGACAGTTAGCCATGGTATTGGTTGTATTGGTCTGACATTTGTGAAACATGCCAATTCCATTGATTTCAAGAAGCTGCTGAATTTGGGAGTTCATTGGTACTTGAGTGGATGTGTCGAGAATTACATCTTACCACCAGTGCAGACAAAACTGTGGTTGGGAGGATGTGGCTTTGAGGCCTTGTTGATTGTTATGCAGGCAGGCTCAAGATCATTTATGTTGCAAGCTGGTTGTACTGTGCTTTCTGTCCTCAATAGTTTAATCTTGGCTTAGCAGTTCAAGATGGAGATAGGTGGCCAGCCGCATCTCTGAGTTGAGCACGATCTGTATTTTGGTCCCTCCCAGGTGAGTACATGTCATTTGAGAGTGAACAGGCAAGGGTCTTTGGACAAGTGACCATTGTTCTGCTATTTGGAGTCACTTGTACAGTGCCTCCTGTGAGTTGCATTCTCATCCCTCTAATTCACATCAGTTGGCAGATGGTATACTTCCAGGTGAGTAAACTTCTGTCGTAGTTTGGACTCTTGCTCTGAGCAAGACTGCTGGTCTCAGGATGACAGTACTTTCGTTCGTAGGTGACTAAGTCTCTTCCTACAACTATTTGTAACTGTTGTCCAAACCTTAACGGCTTACTAGCAGTACCTCACCGAAAACACAATAGTAAAAGGTGATTTGTAGCAGTCGCTTACGCATGGACTCAAAATACAATATCTCAGGGTTGTCGTGGTTAAACGGAAATTACCCTTTTCTCACAGATTTATAATGTCTCATACAAACAAAGGCAATAACACAGGTGCAGTAAAGTTATAATAGTTTTTATTCAACATAACTGCAATTTGTGATAAGTTGCATGAACTGCAATGATTAGGATAATGAATATACCAAGCAACAGTATTGTAAAGAGGAGAGTCATTGTTATAAAGACCCCCACCATTATGCAATATAAGATAAAAATATATGTATATGTAAAAGATGGAATAAACCCTAATACCCTAAGGAGAGTAGGTCTAACCTCCTACCTAAAAAGGAAGAGCTGGGTTTGTTAAACCTAATCTGCCAAAACCGTGTCCATGAGAGGAGCCCCCAACCCTCGTTACCTTGGAATGAGGTCTCTATCTCAGACTCCGCAGGGACACGAAGACTGGATCAGTGTCAAGATGACTGTAGCATCGGTATCAGCGATGGTGGCGATGCCCTCTGGTCGGAATCCCTCTGATTATCTGTCTAAAAGTGTGTTGTATTTATACAGATCTACAAGGTCCCCTGTCATAAGTGTTATTCATAACAATAGATAACAGGCATGCTTGGGACGGCAATTCATATCAACAATCCCTCGAAAGTATAGAGAGGGAAAATCCCTAAGTGTGAATGCCTACTGCATGTTTGTCTTTCGTGCTTGATCTTGACGCCTTGGCGCAGTGACACTGATAATAGAACCCATAACAAGTGGCCTAACTATAAACAAGGCCGCCATTTTAAAGGAAATAAATAATTAAATGGACTAAGCCAGAGCAAGCTAAGTAGGTTAAAAGTCACTGGGTGACGGGGGCACGAGTTTACAAGCCTACGGCTAAGCTAACTCCTGTTAACCGGTTAAAACAAACTAGGATTCACTACACTTCCTTTGAGAGTTCACTTACAAATGCATTGGGGTAAGTGGACACTGAGCTGGTGATTGTAGTTAGCAAAACAGGGCCCATTGGGCTTGACATTCAGGTCAGTGCCTCTAGTTCCTAACAGCAGACAAACGTAATCCCCCCCCAAGTGAGTGGCCTTCATTTGGGAATTGACATCCATTTGTGTTTTGAGAAGAATACACTGTGCTAATGTTTGTAGTTACAGATACAGTGCATGCTAATAGTTGCAGTTATGTCAATTACTTTAGTACATACACTTGACCAATGTTCTTGACTATTTGAAAGTTGACTGACAGATGTATTTGGACAAGTGACCACTGGTCTGGTGTTTGGAGTTACATAAAAAGTGCCCGATATGAGTTGCAGTCAGTTAACTCTCTCTACTACACACACTGTACATATGTTATACTCCCAGATGAGTAAACTTCAATTTGAACTTATCAAACAGGGGTATTTTGACAATTGTACACTGGGCTGGTGGTTGGAATTACATACACAGGACCTGGCCTTGGCAGTCCTGTTAGTCCCTATACTACACACACCATACAAACCTTACCCTCCCAGGTGGGTACACTTCGAAGGTGACTTCACAAACAGGAGTATTTGGAGGAGAGAACACTGTGCTGGTGTATGGAGTCATTATAACAGTGCCTGCTGGGAGTTGTAGTCCTGTCAGTACCTGTACTACACACACTATACACAGATGTACAGATGTTGTTCTCCCAGGTGAGTCTACTTCAATTGTGAGATGCCAGACAGGGGTCTTTGGACAGGTGGACACTGGGCTAGTGAGCGGGGTGACAGTAAAGGTGGCAGAAGGTGAACTATGAGCATGGCATTTAAGTGACATTTTTAGTAACAGTCTCCACTCCCCCAGGTATTCCTGTCAAGCCCTCAGGATGCAGGATGGCCAAGATCTACTCCTCCCAGGAAATTAGTTATAATGGAGGAGTGGGAGTGCTACCGCCAGTCTTTTTGGCCTGCACCTGGTCCCTGGAGACCATGGAACGGACCTTGCCCCTGAGGTCATTCCACCTCTTCCTGATGTCCTCCCTTTTGCGCAGGGTGGTGCCTAAAGCATTCACTCTGTCGATGATCCTCTCCCACAGTTCCATTTTCCTACTGAGAGTGGTGTGCTGTACTTGGGCTCTAAACAACAGTGGCTCTACTCTTATGATTTTATCTACCATAACTCTTAACTAATTATCAGTGAAACATGGATCTTTCATAGGTGACATGGTGGTAAAAAAAAATAACGGTAAGAGGTGAAAGTGTCTTTCTAAACCAGGGAAGTGCAAAAGTGTGTGACTGGAAAAAGTATGCGCAGGGTGTAGTATGTGTTGTATGAAAAATTGAAGGGGTGCCTATTCTATATATGTTTTTTTTTTTATGTGCTCAATCTTGCTGTGTCTTGCTGTAAAAATGCAAATGATTGTGGTGTGAGAAGGGGTGTGTTTTATAATGTGACTTGCAAGTGTGTCGAGTGTGCCAATGTGTGTCAGTTGTGTTATTTTCAAATTCATTCAATGTACAGTTGTGTCTTAATTTTGTGACTTACGACCACCGTGGTTCAGACCGCCATTTGCTGACCGCCATGGGTGCCCGCCACTGCAACTTTGGACTTGTACTACAGTCAGTGGTTGGTTGCTGTTGGGGCTGGAGGTCAGACCGCCTATTATAGGCCGTCCGCGCCACTGGCGGCCTGCATTTTTTGGTTGGCAGACGTCGGCCCTGCCAATATAACTTGTAGTAGGGCGGTCTATAGGACCGCCAATATGGGGGTCCTTTTCGGACCGCCAACATGGCGGTCTCACAGTCCGACCACCAAATTCATAATCAGGTCAAAGTAGCACACGTGTGAGCTTGATGTATCATTATTTTTCACAGAACATGTACACACGTGTCCTCAGCAGTGAGAAATCCTCACTACTCTGATTAAGTGAAAATTAAGAAAGGAGGAAGTGCCCCACTTTTTATTTCACACTCACATGGATGTGTGATGTGGGAATCTTTGAGGGCGTGTAGTGGTTAATACAGCCATGAAATACGCAAGCACACAACCATCTATCCAGTGTTTTGCTAAACGTCTAAAATTCTTTAATTTAAAATTATCCAGACCTTTCATGAGAGTGCACAACGCACAAGCGTATAATAAACACTCTGTCTGTCAATCCACGTCCTGCAATTATTCACGTCTTGGCCTGAAGGAATGTGATTTTATAAAGTTGCAGTAAAACCCTGCGCACATCTGTCTGAAATAGCATTTTCAAAGGTAATTGCATGAGCAAATTCAGCTCCAGCTGTGATGCACAGGTCCCTTCAGGATTCGGTGCCAATTATCTCCAACTCTTTGTATTTCACTGTTGTGCTGTTAATCTACCACAGCCGCATACATGCACTTACGTGACCTTAAGGCTGAGCGACTGCACAAAGTCTTCTTCGTACAGAAACTTGGCTAAAATGCTCTTCCAGCATACACACGAAACAGTGGCATATCCAGTGTGAAATGGGAACTAGTGCAGGGAAGGATATTGCCCTAGAGTAGACTGTTGTTTGAATTCCGTCAGGGTTCAGTGGGCCCCACTGTCCCTCGGTGCCACTGCCCTTGCTGCACCTTTGGGTGGTTGTCATCTCGGCCCTTATCTACGGCTGGGTGTGTAAACTCTTGGTTCAATGGCTACACAAGGTATGGATGAAACTGAACTCTTGTGCACATCCTTGCACACATAGGAACTGATTGTGACCTAGACATCACACATATATGCACCCAGTGGCACAAGAATACTAATATGACACCCCGTTTTTAGAGTTATTTGAGAACCCAAGTTGAACTCTGATGCGCACATATCTTTAGTTATGAAGGTAGGCTTGTTGTCCTATATGCTTGCTCACGTGTAATGTTACACCAGCATGGAGCTGGACTACTAAGTATTTAGATTTCAAAATCCAAATCAAGCTGCACTGGGAGGGAAGTAAAAATGAATGAATGAATGAATGAAGAGAGCATACATCTATCTCAAATAGTAACATTAATATTAGGGCGTGTGTTATCCACTTCCGTGTGAAATTGCACTTTTGCATGTGTAAGCGCTTGGGCAAAGAGGAGCACTGCTTTGATTGATTGTTGTAAAGCATCATAAATGTGAGTCCACATTAGCAAGGCAAATCACATAAGCAATAACAAAACAAAGGAAAACATTAAATAATAAAAAAAATAACTTGCCTGACTCCCCCCTGCGCCGCTCTGCTCTTCTGGCTCCACTTGCAGGCACAGGCTCCCAGCTTGCACTTTGCCAATACTGATGCTGCTCTCATGCTGCTGGCATTAGGATTGGTCGGAGCGCTCTGGCTTTGCGCTCTCAGGCAGACTGGGAGCCTGGACTTGCTGCCTCCAACCTGGCAATACAGTGCTGGGTTGGAGAGAGCTCAGTGCGCATGTTTGTTTGGCGGACCGGAGATGGCCGGCCAAACACAAGTGCACACTGACCTCCGTCCCTGTCATCCCCCATCGTCCCACCCCTTCAAAAACAAAACTATAATAGATATTGTTTATTTTCATATTGTTTTTAAAGGTTTGCAGATGCTGGAGGGGGGGGGTGTCACTCCTCCACCATAGCAGAGGAGCCGCTGCTGAGAACATCAGCATAAACTGCGTGATCCACACCCGCTCCACTCCTCACCCCACAGTGTAAGCTGCTAGTGATAGTTAGGGCTTGAAATTCTGGGTGTTTCTTAAAAGCAGACATTTACTCCAAACGTAGATAAAAACAGACGAGAGTAAATGTCAACAATTTTTTAAAGAATTGGGCCCATAGAGATCTGAGAACCATCACCATTCTTGCAAAACGTGACAAGGAGATACGCCTTGCCAGTGTATTACTATAGATCAGAGAAAATAAAAATTGGGGATTCTCGCCGGATGCAGCAGGGGTTTCTCACCAGCTGCAGCAGTATTAACAACTTGACAGTAGACTGGTTTTCAGCCTCCAAGAAGGATCTTTGTTTTTTTCTGCGCCTATAGTACTTGCAGCTGACAAAGTGGGATTTCAGGCTGTTAGATATGAACAGATTCCCTGGCTAGTCTGGTACTCAAGATACCGTGCCTGGAGAGAAGTGGTGTACCACAAGGCCACTTTTCACATTTCTGACCTGTGGAAGGTTTGTATTTATTTGTAAGGCATATTATTGTTCTTTGAGGCATCATTTATCATTTATATTTAAAAATTGGTGGTAGCAATCACCAGCATTTGGGTGCAGGGACTACGAGTAGTGGGGGCATATAGGCATCGCCACTGCACCACGCCTCAACTCACCTGCAGCCTCTTAGTGCTTTATAGCGCGTTGCCTGTTTCTGCGGCATGGGACGCCTGCAGGCTCACCTGGGCCAAGGGCAGGCCCATTCAGCGCCCATCATCACCAGAAAGAGGCAGGGCGGGGCCACCTCCCTTGGCTTCTTTCCACTGGACTCCTTGTTCACCTCAGGAAAGTGTGTATGTGCTCTCTGCCTCCAGGGCTGGCTTTAGGGCGGTGCGAGTGGTGCGAATGCACCGGGTGCTGACCTGGATTGTGGGGCGCTGACTTCAAGGGGGCGCCGTGTTTAGCAATGACGTACAAAACGTGCGATTTAAAAGCACCTGCTGAAAAGTTCCTTGTGCATCTAGCTGTCAAGAAACAATAAAAATGTCAAGCTAACTCTTGTGATTAATGTTTCTGCTGAGAGAGATGGGATTTTTGTCTAGCGGCAGTTTTGACTCACCATAAAGTAGCATAGATGGTTAGTATACCTGCTGCAAAGAACAGAACTATATTTTGTGTAGATGGTTGAGTGGATTAGTAAAGCCAGCCTTTACAAGTGCTTTAAAACAAATGAATGTATGTGAAAGGGGGGGCTTTGGAGAAATGAGGGGCACATTTGCTGGGTGGTAGTAAGTGAATCTGAGAACGTGGTCATAAAGTGCGCTGGGCATCAAGAAAGACTGTCGCCTAGGCGCCAATAGCGCTAAAGCCGGCCCTGTCTGCCTCCACTCAAAACTGGTTGCCTCGCTCCTCAGTGACTGGACAAGGTGGCATTTGATTGTTGTCTCGTCCTAAAAGGTTGTTGTTTCCATCATCTGGTACTGTTCGATTGACATTCTTGACTACCGGGAAGAACGTGCTTCCGTTTTGTCAAACGAAGTCCTTGCAGAGTTCTTTAATTCAGATGGAAAGTTATTCCCTCAGTGAATTGTATGTACCCCGATGCTATCCTGTGTTGCCTATTGGGATTGTATAATTTATATTACCTTTTTGTTATAGGGAACATTTTCCTATTTCAAACTTTTTTAATTTTACTTTTTCTTGTTTTTAATTGAAAATAGTATTTATTGCTTATGTGATTTAGGATATTTCTCCGTTTAGTAGGTTTTATAAACACGTAGCGTTCTTAATATTGTCTTACTTTATTTTATATAGTCTCTTTAGATTTTTAAATCGTTATCTTAAATTCTTAATAACATAATTTTTTTGTGTTACCCTCGTGATTAGTCCAGGTAGTTGAGATGGGGAAAAAGAAATGTACTGATAAGCATAAAAGCGATCCTACAAATAAAACAGAAAATCCCACAAGTTAATAATTGGACTTTACATGATATTGACAACTTTATTGAGGAAGTCGAGTCAATTCTGTGCCCTAAGGCATTGAAAATAAAGCATAGCTAAAAAAAGCAAAATTGACCATTATTTAAAAAAAAAAAAGGCTGTCAAGGACAAATAATTTAGTTCTGGAGAATTGCAAGCAACTACTCCAGACGTGTGCAGTTCATCAGGGGTGTCTCCTCCGCTAAGGAGGAGAAGTGTCGTCCCACCGGTTTTCCCAAAAAGGAAAAATAAAATTATAATGATGTACATTACGTTATTATCATTTTATTTTTCTTTGTAGGGTGGGGTGTGGCTGGGCAGGAGGGAGGGGGCCCGAGGAGGGCTATGTGCACACAAAGTGCGCATGTCTTTTTGGACGGCCATGTTCGGCTGGCCAAAAAGACATGCACACTTTGCATGTTCCCTATCCGGCTGTAGAGCACAGCCTGGTAGAGAACATGCACAGGCTCCTATTGCAAGTCTGAGTGGCGAAGCAGGCCCCTTAGACCAATCATGACACTGCTTTTTTAGCAGTGTCATGATTGATTGAGAGCCTGTGCAGCCGGAAGAGGACTGAGGGGAGACGAACATGTGTCCCCTCAAAGGTAAGTGTTTTAAAAAAAATAATGTATTTGTTAACCCCACCGGCCATTTGCACCCAGTTCCGCCCTGCTACCGCTGTTCAGTGGCAGCCGCCATTGTAGTTTACCAGCTTTACCAACAGCATTAGATGGTGGACGCCCTATGGCTGAATGCCTGACGGTTCTGTCTATTCCATGTGCTAACCGTTTTCCCTGCTAGTAGCTCCTAGTGAGCCTACTATCAAGCCCCGGTTAAGTTCCCCTCTTTCAATCAAGACTCGAGGGTTGGAATCCCAAAGCGATCACCTTAAAGACTTGTGGGAAATTATTTCTCTCCTTAGGGCAGAAGTCTCTGATTTACGAGCCAAGGTGCCATCCCTGTTGGAATATTGCCACCCGGCCAACTGGATGATATCCATAGGAGTAAGTGCCCCCAGCAGTTAATTAATGAAGTTCAGAGGCAGTTTAATTGGCCTATAGGTAGACCCCCAAATCCTGACCCAAGAAAATTTCCTCTAGGCCCCCGTTTCTTTTAAAGAATAACTCTAGAGGCCCGGAAGGGCCACATTTTTTAACTTCCAAGGGGGTCTAGCAATGCATGACATACCCCAACAGCTGGAAGAACCAACTCTTTCTTCAAGGCAGAGGATGGAAGTTGTTAACTTGTTAACTCATAGACATTGTACAAAGTTGGTGACAAGTATAATCATAGGCATAGTGACATTTCCCAACTAGTCATGTAGAGGATATCAGCTTAACATGTCATGACAGCCATGATCACATGCCAATGTTTCTAATCAACATGATGAACACATAAACAATCAAACAGTTATTGAAAATGTTGATACCACTGCTTTTAAGTGACAGTGTGATGGGGTGGATAGGATGACCTGGGTTTCGCAGTCAGGCATTACAGTGGGTCACCCAATGGGGGTGGTGCATAAGCAGGGGGCACAAGGAACACAGAAGAGGAGGTGGCAGCCCAGTGTCAATGTCACTGTGTGCCTGGGGGAGCAGGGCACATGTCCCTTGGTGGCCTAGTAGTAGTGGTTGCGTGGGTTGGGGGTTGCATGCCGGGGGAGTAGTGTGTATACACTGCAGAAAATGTGAGGCCCGTCTGTGTTAGTGAAAGTGCGGGATGACGCGTGTGATGGGCTGAGGAACGTGCATCATATTTGGCCTCAACCTGTAGCAAGAAGGTATCCCAGCATTCGCCACCAGTCCTTGTGTCCCCCTACATTCAGAGTAGTTGCAGGGTGTTAGCCTCTGCTGGCATCCACCTCAGTAGTTTGGGCCACCAGCTCTGGAGATTTGGGGGAGTGGGTTCTTTTCATGCCATGGCTAACAGCCTTTTGAATAGCACAGAGGTGAAATCTATGCACCTGTGGAGATGTCTATTTCCTGCAGCGTGGGTCCTTGAGCAGTTGAAAAATGGATGTAATGTGAACATACAATACAAAATTGTGGTTGGAGCCCAACAAATTTATGGAGCCAACATCCAGTGTTCTTCAGTTGCAACCCTTGATCTGTGAGAGGTTCTGTTACAATACCAGGCTCCCAAGGAGAGTAACGCTCATCTCCAAGATATCTGACTCCATGTTTCAACTCCTTGAAAGACTGTTGGACTAGGTGGTCAGACAAAGAGTGAAGCATTGTAGCCAGGGTGAATTGGATGGGGGTGAATTTGTGCTGGTGTTCCAGGCCTTTGCCTCTATAGGCCTTGTGGCTGGTGCAGAGAGCTGTGCATTTGATTAAGGCTTTTACTAGAAGACAGTACACAGTTTTCCTAAAGGCTCTTGATGTAGTTGCATTTTCAGAGGCTTCAACAAAGTCAGATGCCTGGTTCTACAGCCTTTGTAGACTGTCAGTAAGTTTTTGCCAAGGCCAATGTTGATGAAGTGGCAGTAATCAATTCCTGACAAAATGAGGGCTATTTTTAGTTCCACCTTTGATCAGTTTGGGGAAGTGGAAGGATTTTGTGAAGTAAGGAGAGGTACAGACTAAGTACTCTTATTGGACTAATGACATAGAGACAAATGACAGTTCAAAGAGTAACCCCAGGCTGTTTATTTTTTTGATGGTTGATGAGAGGTTCCTGGACACCGGACCCAGTTAAAAAGCTGATAGAGGATCTAGATTGATCCATTACATATATCTCATTTTTGTTATCACTAATGCACAGGATGCTCTTCTTCAACATTTTGTAAGTTTTATGGGACATGGGATTATACTTGTCATCAAGGTGGTTGCTATTAGGGCATCATTTTATCCCCTGAAACAATAGCACAATCCTTATAGGGTCATAGCAGCCAGTTTATTCTCCCTATGTGGCTAACAGTAATCAATCATGGCCAGTTCACAGCCTGATCTTTACTGCCAGGTGTCTCCTGCTAACGCTTGCTAAACAATCTTTGAGACTCCCTCACTGGATTGTACCTCCATTAGTCTGTTCCTTTATTACATAATTCTTTCCAACTGTAGGAAACCGGTCTTTTCTGCATAGTCACCCCATATTTTTTGCCTTTTGCTGTACCCTATATTTCTTCAGGCATTACAATTCTGTGCACTTTAACACTGCCAACAAAGGGTAAGGTGCATGTGCGCCCCCTTTGAACATGGTGTACTTGGCACATTCTTAATTAGTATGTTTAACTTGCCTATAGGTCCCTAGTATTTAGTACAAGATACACACAGAGTCTGTAAGTTAAATGTCACAAATGGACTATAGCACATATTGTGATGCCCACTACAGTGACTGTGTAAAACATGGCTTCAAGCCTATCACTGTGGCACGCCTATGGCAGTTTAAACCCTGCAATTCAACCTGTAAACATAAATCCCTTTGACAGGTCAAAGCTTTCTTTTTAAATATTCATAAACCATCCCTAAGTAGACCTAGGATACCACAAAGCAAGAGCATGGTATTTAACAGTAGGACATGGAGAAAGTTAATGTTAACGCATCCTTTCAGTGATTAGCACCCAAAAGCTCTTTTTTGCTACGGCAGGCCTATTTGTCCTATGTAGAAAACCAGAGTAAAGATTAAAATACTATTGTAATATCTCTGTAATAGGACTAGCTAGAAAGAAAATAAACAACTATTTTTAATAGCTAGTAAAAATTCAATCCAGATGTGAAGTTGAATGTTTAATAAATAGAAAGTAAAATACCTTTTAGAATGTTACCTTTTGCTGCCAGATGTTCCTGAAGACTAATTTGCATTTGCTCTCAAATTTCTGCCAGCTGCTGATTAGCAATTTAATAGGTGTGAAAACGGTGTGAAATGCCTCACAGGAGCAAATAATAGGCTGACATGAATGGGCAGATATAACTCCTCTGACCATCACAGAAAATGCAGGATGGGGGCAGTGGCCAATGTTTTTGACATACCAGAACTGAATCCTACAGGAGTGTCAAATCCTGCTTGACAGGGTTTACATATACATCTGGCTGCTTCAAACTGGATGTTGGTGTTAATTGTGAGAGGACACTGGGATTACCAGAGTAGAATTCACACACTTCCCCAGCCCTCAGAGACCAAGTTTAGCGGGAGGCTTTCACCATCTTGAAAATTCCCAAAGTCGTGCAGAGTTTGCCCCCCAGGAACTTTTACGCTATTGTTTATGGCATGCCAGGGCAAATATGTGGCATCTCCAGGCACCCATTTCAGAAGATTTTCTGCAAATGAGGAACAATAGAGGAGAAGTGGACCTACTGTCTGTGACCTGAGAGAAGCACTAAAGAATTAGACCTGCTCCCTCTTCTACCCAGGACAAAGATCACACTCCAAGGGTCATGAGGCTAACCTCATGTGCAAGCTACAAGAGGCCTGTCCTGCAACTGCCCAGTTGGCCAGCGCCAAATAGACCCATATTGGACCCTGCGTTTGGCTTTTGCCTGACTACTTATGAGTCTCTAAGTGCCTCCCTCGAGGTCCTGGTGGCTCTTGAAGTGTATTCCCATGATGAATTGGGGCTTGAAGGACTGAAGCCTTAAGGTATAATCTTTGGCCAGTCTAGACCTAGTTGTTTCTGACCCACACTCCATTGTGCTCAGCATCAAATTTGTGGTGCTATTCTTACTTAACGTTTTAAAAATTCATATCTCTGGTTCCCATTGATGGATTTTGGTTTGTTTTGTTTATTAAATGTTACTCTATTTTTCTCTTTTCATTTTGAAATGTGATTGTTGAGAATTTGGACTTTGATACTGTTTTGGTACTGCATAAGTACTTTACACATTGGCCTGAACCAAACATGTCTGCTCTGTGCCATAGCTGCCAGCACACTGAGAGCAGGTTAATTTAGTGACTTTAAAGGTTTACCCTGACTAGGGTTGGGAATATTCCTTGAGGTGGGTAGTCACCCGCTCCTATTAACAATACAATTTCTTATACCAGCACTACTGTCATTACTGTCTAGACTCTCCAGTTTAATTCTTCTGACTTACTGCCTTCTTTTCTAGTTTATTATTTGCAAGCCTGACAATCAGTTCTATATTCAGCCATTACAGTTATCTATCTACTGGCCTGAATATGAGTATCCAATTTTGAATGTGCCATTTAGTTTAATGTCTCTTAGGCAAAATATACTATTCATATCACCTTTGGAGTAAAAAAAAAAATGTTAAAAAAAATGTAAATGTAAATTCGTACTTGTAAAGCGCACTCCGACCCTAAGGTATCGAGGCACTGAACGCATACCGCTGAGGAACCCCTCCTGGCTTTTCACTGTGAGGTGCCCACTCCTGGGCAACCCCCAAGGTGAAGCCAGGCATCCCAGCACTGTTGGGGCCGTTCTGGAGATTAAGCAAGCTATTGCCCAGAGTTGCAGAGTGAGACCTATGAACTGGATTAGGCACCGAGGCGAGAAACATCCTGTCCAGGGAAATTGAGCCCAAGAACTGCCGAGGCAGGAATTGAATCCTGGTCCCGGCCAGATCTCTGCATCAGGGTCTGTCTCTCTAACCATTGTGCCACACTTCGCCACAAGGATTATCATCCACGTTTCTCATTTGGTGACTTCTGACACTACTTGTGAGAGTATAGGGTTTTGTAAATCATGTTTTTTATTTTGTGACTAATGTGACCTTCTGAAAATAAATTTCCTTTCTTAAAGAAGGGAAATAAATGCATCTTACATCAAGCTCTTGGCAATATTTTCCATCTCTGCACACTATTTTTACAGGTAATGGCAGTTTTCTCAAAGATTATATCTCAGGACTTGCAAAAGCAGATTGTTAGCCAATGATGAGCCAACATGCACCAACATAGCTTACTCTGCAATACATAGGTGCTCTATGTTATTGTCCTTCACATTGGCAATTGATAACATTTCAGCAAGCTCTTCCCCTTTGTAGCATCACTATTCTACCTAACATCTGAGGGAAAGGCCCGAGAGTTTACAAATGCATAGCTATCCTTTACAATATGAAGGATATGCACCTGAATAATAAGGTCACACAAAGTGTCGAGCAAGTAAGTTTTTAACAAAAACAGTTGTGTATACACAGTCTTGTGAAGTGATGTCCTATGAAGCACTGGAAGTGAACTGTTCAAGTCTACACACAAATCATGGGCCACACACAAGATTATTACTCCTACAGCGCTCCCATTACTCCAGTAAATATGTCAATTTAAGCCATCTCCATACTACTTTGCAGAATATAATTGTGCAGCAAAGGCAAACGGACATGTCCAACGTTCTTGAATAGCTGTTAATAGTCTGTATACAAGGCTAATGGCATGTCTATTTGTACTATGTTAGGATGTATACTTGCATCTGTTTGTGGTGGGCTCTGTTGCATCCTCATCAATATATGAGTTAAACTCACTGGAGTAACTCCAAAATCAATTGCCATAGTAGATTTGAAAAAGTAGCAACAAGCGATACATGCAGATCTCAGTGCTTTGTCCCCTACATACAATAAACCATAATCCAACAGTGGGCCTCGGTAAACCCACCCACCATTGACCAACAACAATTTGTTGGTTTACCACTGGAAATTCGAAAATATTTATACGTCGGTTGGTTCTTAAGAATAATGCCACAAACTCATAGCAAGATTTCAGTGTCTCAACCACATGTTTACATTTTGTAAATGCTATTGGGAAGAGCAGGTTACTTAAGGGCAGTATTGTGATGATTCTGTCATAAGATCTGTCAGAGACATAAATGCACTCTGAGTAATATGCACAACAGGAAATCCTAGTTATTCTATTGTGTCTAGAGCAGAACAAACACCGTCCACACTAATAATAGGAACATTTGACTTTCTTTAATCTCTATAGCAGAGAAAGCAGTGGCAACCTTCAGGGTGACAACTTTTAAATTATTCTTCACGAAGGATTCCACTTACTTTTATAACTGAAAAATGGATCTGACTTCTTACACTTGCCAGCTCTGATATAGACAGAGGGCCTGATTACAACTTTGGCAGTCAGACTGAGCCGACTTCCAAAGCCGGGGGGAGGAGGCTGCCGTCATACAGGTGGCCTCCCACCGAGTCGTATTACAATGTTTCCACCGGGCTGACCGACAGAAACATTGTATTAGGACATTTCCGTTGGTCAGACCGGTGGAAGAAGTGTCACAACATTGGCCGGAGCCGAGGCCAATGCTGTGCACACTAACACACTTGGAGACAGTTGCATTCCACAGGTGCTGGCACGGGGGCCACTGCATTGCCTGTGCCACGGGCACGGGCAGTTCATGGGCCACCCTATGGCCCCCAGCACTGGCTTTCCGCCAGGCTTTTCATGGCTGGGGGAAAGTGTACTTGTGATCAGCACGGTGGTGCTGAACTCAGCGCCACTGTGCCTGACCATGACTGGAACTGCCGCCACCCCATCTGGAACCATGTTCCTGGTGGTGGTGGTGGTCTGACTGCCAGGTTAGTAATATGGCGGTCAGACTGCCAGAGGTTCGGGGGTTCGACAGCCAGATCGCCTGATGGTCTTAAGACCGCCAGACTTGTAATGAGCCCCATCGTCATTTTGGAACATCTACGAAAGAGAGGACAAGGAGAACCACAGTGTTTTATAGACATAATAGGCATTCTAAGTTTTCAATGATGTTTATAGGTGTGGGAGGGATTTCTGGAAATTACCATGATGCAACCATTCCCTGTGAGGCCAGACCTCCTGCTGATTCCTGGAGATAACGTGTATTGGGTAACAATCGGCCATGCCAGAAACTGCATGAATACATTTTGTGTATTTGTGGAGTGCAGCCTCACCTTCCCCGAATGATGCACAAACATGCAAGAAATCCAGACTTTAAAAGGCTTTATTCATATGTTAAAGCTCTGCTTTACAGAGTACATGAATAGGTGTAATTGCAGATATAAACATTGTCAGTAAAATAGGAGGCACTACACATGAAAATGTTACGAATTGGCAACATATTTGAAATATGGATATCAAAGCAATATTTAGATGAAGTCCATGTTGGAATCTCTTCTTTTCTAGCCCTAGCTAATGATTAGGTACTATCAGAACCTTGCCCAAATAGGAGCTTTCCTAAATGACCCACAACCCATATATCTCCTCACAAATCAGTATTTTTCCAATCTGTTGCCTACTCAGAAAAGCAAGGCCATTCTTTGCTTTTGTTATGTTGCTGCTCTTTGAAGACGCCTGAGCTAGAGTTAATAGGCACCAATGTGCCAAGTGTGTGACCTTGAGGCAGATTGTTATAGGATGGATGTGCTCTCTGGAATGCCTGAAGCTTCACTCTCATCAAGAGGCTGCGGTTCAGATTTATATATCGGCATTTCTGAGCATTATTATGAGAAAACAATCCTAGTGATTTCTGATGCAAGGTGTGAACAAAAGCATGTGAATTCTCTTAATATTTGCTAAGGACTACTGGCTTTATTTCAAAGTGTCATATAAAATATGACATGTGAGCGCATTAATTCACTAAAAACCTCTAAAATATTGTTATATAGGAAATATATGTACATCAAATGCTGAACAAAATCATGCAGTGGAAAATATATGTAAATGTTAGGAAGAACACTTTTAAATGTACACCACACTAGGAGCTCAAATCAAAAGCAGAAATGAGACAAGGTATATGACACAGTGTGCATACATGTTTTTCTGCCTTTTTGTGAACATATGGTGTATATGCATCGCTCTCTGCCATAGTGTGAATATGGGCTGACATATATGTCATTTTGTAAATGTGTGTGGCACACATTCACACACACACACAGCGGCGGCTCCTCCGATATGGCGGAGGAGCGTTGCCCCATTCGCCAGCAGCAACAGCTGCAAAACCTTTACAAGAAAACGATAATAAACTGTGTTTATTATCGTTTTCTTGTTAAGGGGTGGGGCCACGTGCTGTGACGAGCATTGAGGGTGGAGTGTTCAGCACTCCACCCTCAGTGTGCATGTATGTTTGTCCGGCCGTCTCGGGCCGGCCAAACACACATGCACACAGGGCTCACAACAGCCCAGAGCTATGTTGCCGGGCTACAGAGAGCAGGCACAGGCTCCCATGTCTGCCTGGGAGCCCCCTGCTTTGGCACTCCAGCGAATCCTAACCCTTCTCGGAGCAGCATCGGGATTGGCCGCAGGGCATGCTGGGAGCCTGTGCCTGCTTCCAGTGACCAGCAAGTGGTGGTGTCACGGCAAGGCAGGTAAAAGTTTTTTTTTTTTTTTTAATTTAATGTTCATTCTGCCTCCGCACGCCCCTTCAGTGCTCAGCAAGTTGCGACTGCACACCCACATATAGGCCCATATTTATACTTTTTTTGCACAGCATTCGCGTCACTTTTTGACGCAAAAGCGGAGTATACTTACAACATACAATTATATTTTGTACGTTTGCGACGCTTTTACGCCAAAAAGTGACGCAAATGTGGTGCAAAAAGGATAAGTATGGGCCATAGACTCATACATATGGCTTTCAGCCGTTTAGTGAATGTGTTTTGAATACGTATGGCTGTCTGCCCTTTTGTGACTGTATGGCAAATGGTGAATATGAATGACTTCCTACCATTTTGTGGATGTGCTGTGGTAGAAGTGTATCTACATGGCTTTCTCTCAATTTAGAATGAAATGTGGCAGGTGTATGTAAATATTTTGGATGTATATTATGTTTACATACACAGTTTTCTTCCGTTTTGTCAACAGATATTTTTTGCTGCATCTTTCCCCTCACACACTTACCGTATTGACTACTTCCTTTCTTACCGTAATTTGCATAACTTTTGTTTTAAGAGGACATTTCTGCGTTCACCTCCTCCTGATCTTTTCCTGTGGACATGTTAGACATAAAAAGGCCGATGGATTTAAAGTCACCTTTGCTGATTTTCGAATTCCATTAGGGAAATGTGCGGTGGCTCCCATCCTGATTATTCTTCCAACATCACATAATACATCCTACCTAATGTAAATAAACTCGTTTTATTAACATTTACGAGTCTCCTGCCATCAGTGACTTTTATGAGTCAGATATATAGCAATACTAGATTCATCCTGAGGTATAGTAGAAATATATCTACGTTATTCAAGTTGTAAATGTGATGTGCAATAGCAAAGACACTTTCACCTCTAGGCTCATAAAAATAGTGGCTTAAGCAGAAATGTATAATTTCCTTGGCTTATCTAACAGCAGTCAGGTCACTTTGCACCATTTTTTATCAGCCCATTTCTCTTGTTCAATTTGGTTTACATGCAAATCAAGAAGAGCTGCACAGGAAGCCTGGTGCATGGTGTTCTGCATATCCAAACAGGAGATATGCTAAATTCTCGACACGGTATCACATTCTCACTGGCAAACTCCGCCAAGAGCTGGAAGGAGAAGCAAATACTAATTTTGTGATCAATAGACAGGATTAAAATATGTAATATGCTTCCGGTGAAACCGGTTCTATACACAGTTGCAGAGTAAATTGAGGAGGTCCATTAAAGTACAATTATGATTTAAATGAGTGCTAGTTGCAGTTCTTTTATTCAAGGAGAACAGCATAGTTTTAAAATAAATTATCTTGAACTTTCAACTAATCCAGTTACCAAAATCTCAGAATTACTTCAGTCAATGAAAATTCTTTTTTTTTCCAAAATAAATGTTGATGCGCCTTAATATTTTTTTTTTTAACATCTGTCAGATTTCCCAATTGAATAAAAACAGTTTGATAGGCTTTTTTTATATTTGCACGTGCCTCATGTTTGCGATGAACAAACAATTGCTTTCAGAGGATGAGCCATTAAAGTCCCATCCTTTGACATTGTGCATGTGGGTGTAGCGAGGTAGTTCACAGCTTCATGCCCTTTACCCCATGTAAGTTATGGAAGATAATGAATAAAATAGGGCCTGATTATGATTGTTCCGTGTTGGATGCAATGATGATCACACCTGATAAATACCCGACACCAAGTTGTTTGAAATGTATTATCACCTATTCTGATTGTGTGGGGATATAGTACACAAAGATATAGGGGGTCATTCTAAGTCTGGCGGGCGGCGGAGGCCGCCCGCCAGACTTCCCCCACCAAAATACCGCTCCGCGGTCGAAAGACCGCTGAGGGTATTTTGGGATTTGCCATGGGCTGGCGGGCGACCGCCAAAAGGCCGCCCGCCAGCCCAGGGCAAATCAACCTTCCCACGAGGACGCCGGCTCAGAATTGAGTCGGCGGAGTGGGAAGGTGGGACGGGTGCAGTGGCACCTGTCGCGTATTTCAGTGTCTGCAATGCAGACACTGAAATACAAAGTGGGGCCCTCTTACGGGGGCCCCGCGGCACCCCCTACCGCCATCCTGTTCCTGGCGGTAGACCCGCCAGGAACAGGATGGCGGTAGGGGGTGTCAGAATCCCCATGGCGGCGGAGCGCGCTCCGCCGCCATGGAGGATTCTCAAGGGCAGCGGAAAACCGGCGGGAGACCGCCGGTTTTCCGAATCTGACCGCGGCCAAACCGCCGCGGTCAGAATGCCCTGCGGGGCACCGCCGGCCTGTCGGCGGTCCTCCCGCCGACCCTGGCACCGGCGGTCTCAGACCGCCGGGGTCAGAATCAGGGCCATAATCTCATATCAATATTCCTCTCACAAAATCTTTTTCAAATATCTCATCTGTGAGAAAGTGGGTTACTGGTTGAGGGTGGTAAAACCACACTCAAGCAACAACCACAAATCTTGTAGGGTGAAGTTACAATCAAACCCCAAATTAACCTGTATTGAACCCTCCAGTAGCTTTGTACAGAGCAGCCAGGCTTAACATAGAGGAAATGAGTAAAGTATGTGTGCAACACTTTAAACAGTAATAGCGTGACAATACAACACAAGAAGAATTGCACACCAAGATAGAACCAGAGCAAATTCTAAATGTAAAAAATCAATTAGTAAAACTGAAGATATGCAAGTGTAAAAATTTCAGTGAAAATTGATGGACCACGATGGAGAACGGGCCAGCTACAGGGACCCACTAAGGCCTGCTAAACAAGAGTATCCTAAGCCCTAGTTCCTTGATCGGTGAAAGGTCTTGTGTCAAGGAAGCAGTGTGCAGTTGAGGTGATGCGAAGTCTGAGTCAGAGATCCTTTTTTTTTTTTTGCAGTTTTATATAGTGCGAACTCGACCCAAAGGAGAGATTAAGTGACTTGCCCAGAATCACAGGATGTTGAGCCAAAGCCAAGACTCAAACCTAGTTCCCTGGCTCCAAAGTCAGCAGCTCTGGCTGTTAGGCCACATCCCCTCATGCAGTGTTGGTTCAGGGGAGCTATGAGGCTGCGAGGTCCTATGTCATTGTTGAGGAGGCCGTCGATAAGAGACCTTGCAAAATGAAGTACTACTTTGAGGATGTGGTGTTTACCAGCTGGTTCCAATGTGATGTGAGTCCTTCATCATCATTAAGGATGCCGTTGATGAGGTACTTGTGATGCGAGGGCCTGCGCCGAGGATGTATCATGCAGCAGCGGTTCCCACGAGACTGCAGACTGAGGCCACTATGTGAAGTCCTTGAGACAGGAAAGTCCACAGGGCAAAGACTGTGTCATTTCTGATTGGGATTGCACACCAAAAAAGGGCGATGTGTAGGTTCTGCTGGGTCCTCAGATGAGTGGAAGAACACTTTGAGGCCCACTTCCAAGAGTACAGGATGGAGTGGTGCTACTTGGCAGGGTAGGACTCACAGTTGCAGGACTAGTTCTTTGCACAATGGTAGGAAGGCAGCAGGGCAGCAGATCAGCACAGCAGACCAGCAGCCTTTAGGTCAGCCGTACAGCAAAGTGGCAGTCCTTTCAGCAGCGCAGCCACCCGTCTTCCTGGCAGAGTCTTCTACAGGTCCAGAAGTGTACGGAAGAGTTGGTGTCTGAGGTCCAATATTTATACCTGGTGCCTTTGAAGTGGAAGAAGCTTATTCAGGTAAAAGTGGGGCTGTGCCCAGCTCTGCCCTCCCATCCTGTGATGTCCAATCCAGGTGCACCCAAACTCTCTAATGTGTGTGGCTGTCTAAGAGGAATACACAAAGTCCCACTGCAAACTCCACCTAGTTATATTACCCCAAGACGGCTGCAGGAACTAAATGGCTAAGGCAACTTTCTAAAAGTCGCATTTTCAAAATTGCAATTGGAAATCTGACTTAAAAGGATTTCTCATTACAATTCCAAAGACACCAAACCTGAACTGTTTACCTGTTTCCATTTGGAAGTTATACCTAATAAATGCAATAAGTTAACCCCCATTGTTTTCCTATGGAAGAGGTAGGCCTTGAAATAGGGAGAAATGAATTTAGGAGTTTTTCACTACCTGGAGATGTGAAACTTAAATGTACATGTCCTACCTTTTAAATACATTGCACCGTGCACTGTGGACTGTTTAGGACCTACCAGAGGGGTGACATATTAAGTTTGGGCCTGGCAAAAAGATTTATTTTGCCAGGTCCACATAGCAGTTCAAAAGTAAACACATGGGCTGCAATGGCAGGTCTGAGGCATGTTTAAAGGGCTGCTTAAGTGGGCGGTACAGTCATTGCTGCAGGTCCACTAGTAACATTTAATTTAAAGGCCCTGGGTACATCTCGTACCATTTTATTAAGGACTTACAAGTAAATTAAATATACCAAATGAGGAGAAACCAATGTTACTATGTTTTAAGGAGTGAGCACACACACTGTAGAACTGATTAGCAGTGGTAAATTGCACAGAGTCCTATGGCCAACAAAAACAAGACCAGAAAAATATAGAGGAGTAAGGCAAAACGCTTGGGGGAATGCCACCACAAGGCTACAAGTCTGACATCAACCTACTGGGTGTCATTTTTCTATTATTTACTATAACGGGGAAATATCTTAGTTGGCAAAATTTAGGACACAATGCTTAGGTTTCATTAAATTCTGACTCCAACACATTGGTACTTTCACCACATGGAAACATATGTGATAAAAATTTGAGATGATATTCTGTTTGTTACTGATAGTGGGTAGCGTCTGCAGCATAGTCTGATGAACTAGTGGTAAAATTCAAAACCATTGACCTCATGACTGCTGTCTGAGGTCGTATTCAGTATATCCTTGAGATTACAATGCAGAAAAAAATGCAAACAGTTGTCTTAGGAAAGTTTAGAGTGAATATGGTGTCCCCTCTGTGTCCAAAAACGAATCATCTCTTGTGTAACATTTGTATGGTCCCCTTGTTTGCATCTCTTCTCTTTTGCCATAGTCTCACATGCATATGCTGATATTATAAATATGTGTGTAGTAGATGATGGGACATGAGGAAAATATTGACACATTATTGCAGTGCTTTTGAATTCCGTTGCACACAGGTGGTGAAAACACTAGCTGCAACCATGGTTCTAATGCAAGTGTTTGTCTTTGAAGGGCCCTATAGCCATAGATGTAATTGCTCCAAAGATCCTCTTTTACATGTTATTGGTTTTCCCAGCACATTTACCCAGGGATAACGTTTAAAAGTTTCTGGTGGGATACATTTCTGATTATGTAGGATCATTTAGCACCATTGCGAAAGCAGTTTTCTTTCAGTTACACCATGCAAAAGGGAGCCTGCATGAGAAACACTTTTTTTTAGTGGCTTCCCGTCATCAGAGCTTTCCTGTTTAGGCCACTGCAATGGGCTGCATGTTAGCCTCTCTTCTTCATTCTTAAATCATTGGCAGTTGGTCCACAATGCCTTGAGGAACCTGATGTAGTGCTTGTGGAATAAAGATTATGCCTAATCTGAAACTGTCTTGCTATGCTCTACGAAGCCTACCTGAAATTTGTTTGAATGATGCACAATGCCTGTAGGATCTTTCTGAAGAACATCTATCTACCAGTGAGGCAGTACAGGTCAATCCAGTTCTTCAGTAGAGTTATGTCTTGGCAAGGTACCTTACAACCAAATAAATCATCACTGCAGAAGATATTTTGGGGTTCAAAGTAAGATGAGAAACATTGTTTTTTGACAGTAGCGTTGGTCATTGTTTTGCAACATTATGAAGTTATATGGATTATGGATTTTGGACCAACTCGCTAGTGGGTGAGGTTCCCACAAAAAAATGGATTAAGGGGAGAATTTTGCTAATAGAGTTTTTTGTGGGAGGGTTATCTTTCTAGAATGTGTGCCCTTATTTTAAACCTTGGCAACTTTGTAGAAATAATACTCTTGGTAGTTTAGAAACATTTAACTCATTTATAATTTTAATCCAAACTTTTTTTAAATAAAGTTATGTATGTGTATTTCAAGGGTGGGAAACTAGTGAGAGAGCAATGGGGCATCATAAATATTAGTGTCTAAAACAAAACATAGTAGACTAAATCGCAAAACATTTTTTACCTTTGCTATTTCACATTCTCAGTGGTAATTTAAGGGGGCACTTTTTCCATGCACCTGCTACCATTCTATCATGGAAACAGAATTCTGGAGGTGGTGATGTGTGACAAGAAAGTCTGTTGACGTGTTCTATCTTTTTGTCTACTGCTGTGTATTTATACTACATTTTACTACATTTTTGCAACATGGTTTTGTTGTGTTGTACTGTAGCTGTTGTGTTGCATTTTGTTTTAAATGTTTTGCCTTGATGTGCCCTATTATATATTAAATGTATTATGTTAATTTGTGTATGCTATGGTGTTACATTCTGTCATTTACTTTGGAAATGTCAACAACTGCTGAAATATTTTCAGTCAAAGCACTACAGTCCTTGTATGTTCCTGTATTAGGCAATCCATTTTCTACTGCTCAAGGTGGCCATGTAGTGCCGCTCCAGATCTTCAACTACACCAGTGAGCCCAAAGCTGTTGCAGATAGAGTCTTAATTTAGCTTTTCCAGAGCTGCGCTCATTGATGGTCTGATGCTCAGATTCGTGAATCTGCACCTGAGAGGTTACACCTTTGCATTAATACAAACTTTGGTCTTTTGGCATTTCAAAATGCTCCCCAGAAATATGCCAGAATAACTGCAGCAGTTGCTGGTTATTTGATGTATTTCTGATAAGCGTTTGTGAACTCAAGTGTGTGATGCATAACTATACTGCTGAGCTGTTGCTAGGGCACTGGTTAGCTTTTTTAAGTTTTACTCATGGTTAAATCCCTTCCCCTACGCTTTCACTAGTTTAGGGAGGGGGGGTGATTAATTCCCCTTCCCTTCCTGGTAAGGAACAACGTTTCCTAGTTGTGAAGGAGTTAGAAAATGGTTTATGAATACCAACAAACGAGTAAGATTATGGGTCTTCTCAAATTTACTGTATTACGAGTCTGAAAATCCTACTCCTCAACCACATGCATAGATTTACTCCAAAATACTTTTTTGTATGAATAAATCTGTTTACAAGTGAAAAACTACAGTTGATAAATTCGAAGAGTAATTTTGTTCTCGCCAAAAATGATCCTTGCATGTGTGAGGGAAACTGAGGCACATAAATAACTTTTTGAATAAGGCCCACTGAACCTCGCATACCACAAAGTGAAGTATAGTACAGATGCTCTTTGAAAAGGCATATTCAAAAATCTTCTCATACCTTGATCCAACTTTTGGGGTAAATCAGAATCACAGCGCAGGGCAATTATATCGGTAGCACTGTGACTGCATTGTTTGTACATTTGCATTATGTGTAAAAAAAAAAAAAAAGAAAATAAGAAAATACCGGTGCCAAAGTTGATTTTGGAAACCCACTGCCTGGGCTGCCTAATGCCAGCGTTGCTAAACACCAAAGCTACTAGGTTCCATTACGCTTAATGTATCTTTTTTCCACTACCCTAACCTAGAATTCCTGTATATTTATCTCATTTATGCTGGTTATTTTTCGTCCCTTATTTCACTTTTTCTTTCTGTCTCAGTTTTCAGATTTTGTCTTTTCTTCTCTTCTCTCTCTCGATCTGGGTCAAAGTCTGTAGAAAAAATAAAATAATAACAACTATACACCGTTAATCTTTCTCAGCTGTGCACTGCTCTCTTTTTTTTGTGCATTTTTTTTATCATGAACCTTCCTGGTGCCTGAAGAGTATTGCATACAAATTAATGATTATAGAAATTACAATTTTCTAGGTCTTTCGTTCACAAGTTGAATTATGACATCATGCAAATCTGTCAGGCAATAATGGGCTTTCGGATTGATTCTGTCCTGTGCCTCTATGAAGGTGGAGGCCTCCTTAGGTGTGTTGTATCATAAAGGTTTACAGTCATGTGTTTTTACTGTTATTTTATGTAATGTTACATTATGTAAAATTATGACACATTTTCCAATGTTCAGTTTTGTCATTTAATTCATTCTTTGAGTGTTAATCAATAGGTATATGTGTGTTAACTGTGCGCAACACAAAATGCATAAAGGAAGCTTTCAAAACACATCTCAACACACTGGAAATAAAGCAGGTCATTAGCAACCCAATCCACTTCAAAGGCAACGCAGTGGACGTTACCCTATTAGCATAAGCTAATATCCAGTGCCACACAACTATAACCCTAGACAGGATTTAACTCTCTGCCATCTCTTCATCGTCAAATATTTTACATTTCAGCATCAAGGACACATGAAAAGAGGAAAAATACCCTTGTACTCCATCAAAGACACCCATCTGGAAAACCAATCCAACAACCAGCCAGAACACTTCCAGCCCTGTACTGATGTTAATACTCTCCTTGACATTTACAACACCACTATGAAAACCTTTCTTCAATGAAAACCCTTAGCACCCTGGTACACTCAAGACCTTAACAAAAATAGGCATCCTATATGGAAATATTAGAAGAAATTGAGAAAATCAAAACTGCCATATGACTTTACCCTTATCGAAAATGCTTTGCTCTAATCATCGATCCAGCATTACCACACATACAGATCAACATCAGTCAGGCAATCAACAGAAACGGAGCACTCTTATAGACTGTCAAACAATGCATCAGTCTACTCTCTGAGATCATAGTCCCTTCTTCAGCCAACAAATGCAATACCTTCAATGTTTTATTCATCAATAACCTTGACAAAATCAGATCCAACATCATTACCAGTCATTCCCTCAACTCCTGCTGTCTCAATTGCTTCACCATCTAATGGAACTTCTTCAACCCAGCCCAGCGTAAAGATCTTGCCAACCTCCCGAAGTTAACTAACTATGAAAATGACACCTTTTCCTCTTTCATCACCAAATTGGTAAAAGGATCTCGCACCTCTTCTCCAGATTGTCTACACCTTTCTAACCAAAGGAACATTACCCGATGCTCTTAAGAGAGGTCAGATCCTTCTCTTCCTAAACAAACCATCTCTGAACCCAGCCAATCTCACCAACTTCCATCCTATCACCCACCTTTTCATCATAGACATAATCATTGAGACTACAATAACGACCCAGCTACAGGAGGACGTCAGCAAGAATAATCTTCTACCCAACTATCAAGCAAGCTTTCAGAATATGTTGAAATATTGAGTGAGCCACACTCAAGGGAATTGATGACACCCTTCTCCACAATGACAGGAACAACCCCTGTCTCCTGGTCCTGCTTGACCTTCTGTAGCCTTTGACACAGTTGACCATACAGCTCTGATCAACACCTTGAGAACAGGCATGGGATCAACACTCTGAAAACAGGTATGGGAATGCATTATTTCAAAATGGTTCACGTCCTACCTCACCAAATGGCACCAACTTGTACAAATAGGTTTCACAAAATTGGAGAATCTCCTGATCTCCTGTGGAGTACGCCAGGGATCAATCCTCACTTCCATTATCTTCAAACTTGAGATGGAACCCTTTGAACCCATTGTTGTAGACAGCAGCATCAACATAAATCAACAGACAGTTGCTTCCTATTTCTATCTAAAAATATCCTCAACCAACAACAAACAGAGACTTCGGGCCCGATGTGCAAAACCATTTTGCATTTCTTAACAGTCTGAACTGGTATTTTGGGCCATTAAGAAATGCAAAACAGCCTTTTCATATGTACAAAGGCACTTAAGGAATTGTAAATTGCATTTTCCACCTTGTAGAAATTGCAATTTGCAATTCCCAGAATAGGAAACGCAAATAGGGATTCCTTTTTTGTGATTCCTATTCTGATGTACAAAGCATTTCCTAAATGTGACTTGGGCATTTAGAAGATGCAATTACCACTGACCTGAAGTTGGTGTTAACCAGGTACAATTTAAAAACAAAGCACCCCAAAGTGCAGCTTGGGGAGTCTTTTGCCCTTTGCCATTGCTGGTTTTGCATTTCCTAAATAGTGATTTCTTAGAAAGAAATTGCTATTTGGGAAATAAAAAACTGTCTTGTTCACTAAAATGCAATGGGATTTCTAAATACCGATTTCCGAATAGCAAGTTCTACTTTGAAACACTATTAGGAAATCGGTATCTCTGTAGGTTACATTTCTCATTTCTTAAACGTTGATTTCTATGAAGTCGCCATTAAAGAAATGCAAAATAGCATTTTTATACATCTGGCCCTTCATCCTGTCTCAGTCTCATCCAGTCTCGGTTTTCAACAAACTGCCTGAAGCTAAATCTCATAAAGACTGAGGGCCTCATTACAACCCTGGCGGTCAAAGACCGCCAGGGTTGTTTTGCCGATTGTACCGCCAACAGGCTGGTGGTACAATCTGCCGTATTATGACCGCAGCTGTACCGCCGCGGTCGCACCGCCGGGACCAGCGGTTTCCCGCCATCGTTTTCCCGGCGGTTATAATCCACCAGGGCAGCGCTGCTTGCAGCGGTAGAGACAGCCATGGAAAGGCTGGCGGGAAGTGGAGTCTTGTGGCCCCTGGGGGCCCCTGCACTGCCCATGCACTTGGCATGGGCAGTGCAGGGGCTCCCAGGCACAGCCCCACCCTGTCTTTCACTGTCTGCACAGCAGACAGTGAAAAGTGCGACGGGTGCAGCTGCACCTGTCGCACGACAGCAACACCGCCGGCTCCATTAGGAGCTGACTCCAATGTTATGCCCGACATCCCCGCTGGGCTGTTGTAATGCGGCCGGTGGGATTGCGGCCGCATGAGCGGCCGCTCGGCAGCCCAACCGTGGTGGGCGGCCTCCGCTGCCCGCCAATGTTGTAATGAGGGCCTGAATTCTGCCTGTATGCGTACAACAACAAATAGTCCCAGATTAAAGCCTCAGCAAAGCATAGAGACCATGCAAAATCTCTGGGATTCAGGGATTGACCTTCAACACAGATCTCACATTCAAGAAACACTTCACCAGTAAAATAAAGCCTACTTGGTTCCAACTCACGGTGCTGAAGAAAGTGAAGCCATTTCTTCTGGAGACAACTTCATATCAACCATTCAAGCCATAGTCCTCTCCTGTCTGGACTGAAACCTCGTCCTGTTCAGGGCTCTCCCCAGTATGACAATAGCAGCAATGTGAGGAAAACTACATGCATCTCCATTACTCATCAAGGGCTGAAGAAATTCGACCACTTTGCCCCATGTATAAATATCTACACTGGCTCCCTCTTTCAACCCAGATAATTTTCAAGACCAACTTCATCTCTTGTAAAGCCATCAACAACAAGACCCCAGCTTACCTGGCAAACAAACTAAACATTTCTGGGGGACTGAACCAGACCTGGAGCCTGGCTTAGGCAGATGGAAGACAAAACACTGCAAGATCGAAAATGACAGAAGGCAAGACTTCTCCATTCATGCAACCAGGATATGGAGCAACATACCTAGCCATAGAATTTCCTTAACATGTACAGGATGACAAGTTTGTGGACTTTCATATGGCCATGGTATTCCACCTGAGTTCAACCACACTATACGGTTGCCTTCCATGAAGCATCTATCTCAGCTCTTCAAAGTCAGTCATTGATAAAGGAGATTATGCCATACTTTATCCAGATTAGAAGGTTGATTGGGCAGCAGTGTCAGAAAGTGGGCTATTCATTTACGAAAGAGAAACCCTTACCTACTTATACACAGCATGCTGGCAAGGTCTTAATACAAGTCTCAATGTCGTAGTAGCTATGGCGCAAGCAGCAGGTAATTCTCCAGAGAAATGCATGTTAAGGTAAAAAAATGAACAATTTTAAAATCAAGGAAACAACAATACAATTCCTAACCAGTTAAGAGAACTAGAGAATAATGTAATAAGCAAGTAGAGTCCAAAATGATCACAATCAGATAAGGGTGACAAGATATATTAATTTTTAAAGTGTTAAGGTGAAAAGCACCTAGAATACGTAAAGCACTATTGGCAAATATTAGTTTGTGGTTGACAAGAATCTAACATGGCTTCAGGCCTATTGCAAAGCAGCAAAGGTCAGATGAGTTCAAAAAGGTCTATTCACAAACTGCGGACCATATTTATACTTTTGACGCAAAACTGCACAAACACAGTTTTGCATCAAAAAGTATAGCGCCGGTTTGCGTCATTCCTGAGCGCCAGCCTGGCGCTATATTTATGGAATCCTGTAAAGGGTGGGCTAGCGTCTGGAAAAATTACATTAGCCTGGTGGCGGTGGTGGTATGGGGAAGGGAGTTTTCCATCAAAAAATTATGCTAGGCTGGTTAGAGGCAAAAAAAAAAAAAAGCCTCATACCAGCTTAGCGTAATTTCCTGACGCAATGCCATCCATACCGCATGACTCCTGTCTTAGAAAAGGGCTTGCCTCTACTTATCCTACTTACCTGGGATGGGGTCCGCCCATCCTCTCGTATCCCTCTGTTGCGGGTGGGAGTGTTCCTGGGGTTTGGGGTGGGCACCTGTGGGCTCTTTCCATGGTATATGACCATGGAAATGGGTCCACAGGTCCCCTAATGCCTGCCCTGAACCAGGCATTAAATAATGGAGCTAAGCAGGCTTAGTGCCTTTATTTAGGTCCACCTCCCCCCGTGCACCATTTTTGCACAGGAGGATAAATAAGGCGCTAAGGGCTTTGATGCATTTTTTGGATGGTAACGACTACCTTACATCTCATTGATGCAAGGTGGTTTCACCATCCTAAAAATGTCTTTAACTCCAATATTTTGGTGCTAGACGTGTCTAGCGTCAAAGTATAAATATGGAGTTAAGTTTGCGCAGAATTTGCGTCAAAAAAAGGACTCAAATTTAGGCCAAAGAAAGTATAAATATGCCCCTGCATTTAGTAGTGCATTTAGTATTACTACGGTAGTACTACTCACTTACTACTCACTTTGTACAAAGTGCAGACATCTCTGCACAAATAGGTTCATATTTCTGTTACAAATGTGTGCTAGAGACCAGGAAAGGGTTTGGAAAAAGTGAAATATTTACGTCTAAAAGGGAGGGGTTTATGAAGGTTTAAGGAGGGGCTTAAGAAGGGACATGCGAAAAGAAAACTCCAGCCCACACTTATTCATAAATTGCACTTCTAAAGTTACTAAAGCCAAAATGGTCCCAAAATAGTTGCAAGTGTACTTAAGCACAGCCTTGAAGTAAGTGCAGCACCACACACAAACACTTCAGGTAAAGATTTATTTGAAAAGTAAGTTAATAGTGCTGTAGCTGTGGAGATTACCTTTGTTAAAGCAAAGAAATGCTTACTTAGCTAAATAAATACTTTAATGTTAAATAGTATTGTAAATGTTATTATTTTAAATGTAGAACAAAATCAAAAGTTCTACAGCACTGTTAATTAAATCCCTATTTAACATAAGTATTTTCAATTAAATAAAATGATGTTATGCATTAAAAATAAATTCCCACCTAAAGTACGAAATAATACTTTTTTTTTATTACGCATTCTTAATTATTAAATGTTTTGTAGATAATTAATTGCAAGTAGTGTAAATATGAATGTTAATGATACATTAATTTTTACATTAAAAAAATGGTTGTTTAAATATTTTGTAATTAAATGATAAATATGTTTTAGTTTGAAATATTTTTTTAGCATTAAAATATAAATAGTTACATTTAATTTAACTTTATTTCCTATGGGGTTTATTGTAAGTCCCTTCCTCAATTATTTTCTAAGGGAGGGTGTTGCAGTACCAGAGGCTGGGCCTTGTGTGGTACTGGACTTACTTGAGCTCTGAGCTGGAGTAATTTACTACTGTTTTGGGTCCCTTTTTGGCTGTCTTACCTTTAGAAAGTGCAATTTATGAATACAAATGGGCTTACTACTTGTAAGTGTGTGCATATCCTTCCTTAAACCCTTCCCTAAACCCCTCCACACTCCTTCATAAACCTCATTTTGTAGTAAATAATCCTAGCTTTCCAGACACTCATCTCTGTCCCTCCCACATTTTTTATTAAGACTCACACTCCCTTACCTGTGCAGAGACTCTGTAGTCAAGGCAGAAATTGTGGCAGAGAATGAGAGGTTGATGCATGACCTCCACATATAGGTTTATGAATAGCATTTTGCAATATGGTAATAGTACTATTTTAGTACTACTTAAAGGCAGTTTGTGAATAGTCCCATTAGACTATTGCATGATAGCTACTCCATCTTTTTCTTTAGGTGGATAGACTGAACAGTGGTATTATTCATTACTTTGCCAACTAATTGCAATATGATGCAACACTGGCACAGCAACAGTGGAAAAATAAAACCTGCTTGAAACTTTTCATTTTGGGCAAGTGGCCTCCACAAATTCCAGTAAGCCCTCTTCTTCCAACAAAAAAGAGGCAGGAGGTTGATCACTAATAGTTTGAGTAGCTTTTCATTGTATAGAAATCTTTATGAGTTTGTGGTACGGCGACTCCTTGCTGAACATAAACTTGATATTGGATGTGGTGATTGTTTTCTTTGTAATGATACCTCCAAAAGTGACAAATATGTAGCAGATAAGCTTCTTGAATGCTTGGGTTGACTGTATCCCTATTTTCCTAGTGTCATGCTGTGGTTGCTGCAGGTGATGACTGCACACTGTTAGCGCCTGTCACAGGACTGCTTCTGCATTACATCTACTTCTTCACCACCGCCTTTCTACCAGTTTAACCTCTTCTCCTCTCACAAGAAGTTATCTTTTGAGGTGCCCTTCCCACACAATTGCGTGATGGTCTTTTAAATGTCCACACGGTTTATCACAACACATTAGTATTTGTCAAAGTGAGCATTCTGAGATGCGCTCATGTGGCCTAAGTTAAGGAAGTGCCAAGCTGATGAGGAGAGCTTTGTTATCAAGCCAAGGCCTGACAAACATGTTGGAGTGTGGCATGGCATTTGTGCTTGCGTATCTCATAATGGGCTTTGATTGCGATTTGCCTGGTAGTGGTTGCTGCTGGCTTTTGACTTTTTGAAAAGATGAAAGCTGATGGTGTTGATGTCCTCCCTGTATCACAATGCTCGGTAGGTAAATGGGTAATCACCCTTGACAAATATGTGACTTCTTGGGGTATGCTCCTAATGTTTAAAGGTGTGGAAATCTCTGTAAGGGGCACTTGAAGAAGATGGGAGAGTGCTGTTTCTCTTCCTTGCAGGAGATTGTGAAGCTGAAGTGTCCAATGGAAGAGCAGCCACAATAAAATTGTGCTCGGCAGCAAGCACAACTTCCTGCTCTGCTCCTACCTTTGAAAAATTAGGTATAGCAAAGTGTGGTTACTGTTGAGTTTCCTGTTATGATTCTGTTTGGTGCTCAGACAATTCTTCAAATTCCAGTTCTCTCCTCTTAGCCATGACTACAGTCACTGCAGCATCTGCTTCAGTTTTGATTGTGGTGCTGTTGTTGATTGAGGGGTAATCCTCCTCTTAGCGGTTTCTGTTCAGTGCAGGGTGCAGTAGGTATGCCGCATTGCTGGAAAAAGGATGAGGGCTCGATGCCATTGGTGGCACTGTCAACAGACTTTTTCTCCTCCCTGGCCACTTTTCTGGCAGAAACCTCCTTCATTGTAAACATCCTCTTTACTTCTTGTGTGGCCCAGAAGTACAAACAAAAACACTTAGCCGAGAGGTTTCTGGACTTTGGCACTAGAAACTTAACAGTCTTCTGCCCATCTCATTTAGTAATATCCTATGGTATACCTGAGGGCAATAAGGAACGAAGAGAGTGAGACTTGGCAAGTCTTGTCAATGCAATACATGTAATCACAATCATCATTATTATCACCATCATAACAATATTATAAAAATTGATTACATTAATATAAAAAATACCTGCCCCTCCAGGACCCATCAGGCACCTAAAGGGGCAAGAGACTGCAGGCGAAAATTGAACAAATTCATTAATAAATAGTTGGTATCCATCCAGGGCCCATGAGGCCTCCATAGGAAGCAGAGTGAAGACAAAAAAATCATATAAATTCATAAATAGCTTGAGTCTCTCCAAGGTCCATGGGCCCCTTCGGGCAGCAGAGGGGGCAGCAAAAGACTGAATAAGTTAATGTAAAAATAACTATTTTCCCTCCATGGCCCTTTGGACCCTATGTGGCAAATATTGAATACATGAATTAATAAATAGATAGTGTCCCTGCAGGTTTTATTGGGCCCCTGTGGGCAGGGACACAGAGGAAAAAGTGAAAAAAATAATATAAAAATACCCTGTGTCCTTTTATGGCCCATGGAGCACCTATTGGTTGTGATCACTGTTAGAAATGGGGTCTTTGGTTGACAGTCAGGTTACCCCCTGTTCAAGCAAGGACCCTCACTCTAGTCAGGGTAAAAGAGAATCACCCTCAGCTAACCCCTGCTTACCCCCTTGGTAGCTTGGCAGAGCAGTAGGCTTAACTTCAGAGTGCTAGGTGTAAAGTATTTGTACCAACACACACAGCAACTTAATGAAAACAATACAAAATGACACAACACCAGTTTAGAAAAATAGGAAATATTTATCTAAACAAAACAAGACCAAAACGACAAAAATCCGACATCCACAAGTCAAGTTATGAATTTTTAAAGATTAAACTCAAAAATAGCGCTTAGAAACAAAAATGCTTCGATGAGATCTTAACATGGCATCGTGATGGAGTCGTTCCCAACAAGCCGACACCAGCGGCGCCGGACACGGAGTCGTGAAGACCCCCAAGTACAGTACCTTTGGTGAAGAGTGAAAACAAGCCGATGCGCGAAGTCGGGGATCGCGGTGTCTGTGCGAAATGTTGAATCCGCGTACTTCGAGCGGCGTCGGTCACGACGTGGTGCGGCGACTTCCACGGAGTCGCGGACTTCAGCGGGGCTGCAGCGGCGTCGGGCCTGCTAAGAGCGTCGCGTTCCAGCGAAGTTTACGGTGTTGGGTGCAGGCGGCGGCACCGGATTCAGCAGCGGCGTCGGTCCGGAGTCGTCCGAAGTAGATTTCCTTGGATTTCCACCAGCTTTTCTTTCAAGGGCCCAGGGACTGGATAGGGCACCACTTGTCAGAGCAGGAGTCTCTCCAGAGACTCCAGGTGCTGGCAGAGAGAAGTCTTTGCTGTCCCTGAGACTTCAAACAACAGGAGGCAAGCTCTAACTCAAGCCCTTGGAGATTTCTTCACAAGATGGAAGGCACACAAAGTCCAGTCTTTGCCCTCTTACTCTGGCAGAAGCAGCACTGCAGGAAAGCTCCACAAAGCACAGTCACAGGCAGGGCAGCACTTCTTCCTCAGCTATCAGCTCTTCTCCAGGCAGAGGTTCCTCTTGGTTCCAGAAGTGTTTCTAAAGTCTGTAGATTTGGGTGCCCTTCTTATACCCATTTTAGTCTTTGAAGTCACCTTTCTTCAAAGGGACTCACACCTACTTGTGAAATCCTGCCTTGCCCAGGCAAGGCCTCAGACACACACCAGGGGGTTGGAGTCTGCACTGTCAGAGGCAGGCACAGTCCTTTCAGGTGAGAGTGACAACTCCACCCCTCCCTCCTAGCAGAGATGGCTAATCAGGAAATGCAGGTTACACCCCAGCTCCCTTAGTGTCACTGTCTACTGTGAGGTGAAAAACAACCCAACTGTCAAACTGACCCAGACAGGGAATCCACAAACAAGGCAGAGTCACAGAATGGTTTAAGCAAGAAAATGCTCACTTTCTAAAAGTGGCATTTTCAAACGCACAAACTTAAAATCAACTTTACTAAAAGATGTATTTTTAAATTGTGAGTTCAGGGACCCCAAACTCCACATGTCCATCTGGAATAAAGTGATTTGTAATCAGAAATACCCACTGGTTCTAAAAAATGGTTGTTACTCAACGCATGTTTTTGGCCCAGTAGGAAAGAATGAATGGAAAACAAAGACAAAATGCACTCCATGACAAACACCCACAGACACACACTAGCTCATGAAATGGCTGTTGCTGCATGGCCAGCAAAGACGGAGTTATGAAGATCACATACAAAATGCCCGCTATGACACAAACATGCATACACACTGAGTCCACAAAATGGCCCTCCATGCCCAGCAAAAAAGGATGCAAGGTAAGAAAGAGAACCTGGCTGCCCTACTCTGGCTAGTGTCCGTTCCTTCACTTCCCTCCAAAAAACTTGCAGAGAAAGGATTGCACAGATATCCATTGAACATGTAACTGGGCCTATATTTAAGACTAGTAAACTACCAGCAAAGCAGCAACAAAACAAAACAGCAAAATTAAATCAGTGAGAAAGATTGAAATAAACGTTTGGAATGCCCCAAACGCCAACAGCACAAGGCAACAATTACGTCTGCAAAGTACCTTTAAAAGTTAAAGAACAGCAATTAATCGACCATCTGACCTTTGTAAGTACAGAGAATCAGTTATTTAATGCAGTAAAGATATGGGCAGCATACTTCCATACATGAGGAAAGAGAGAAAAAATGTATTTAATGTACAGTCACTAAAATGATAAAGAAGTTGATGAAACTAATTCAATAACGGGTACTTTTTCTGCCTGTAGCTCAGAACTTGCAATTTAATTAGGACGATAAATACTTGAACACTCTTGCTCTCCCCAAAATATCTGAACAAGGTTTGAGATGGAGGCCCATTTTAGTCTGGCCGAAGTCCAAGAGGGGCTCTAGGCTCTCCCTAGCTGTAAAGCTGCAGCTTAAAATTCCTTGCACACTAGACATTTTCTTTAGTTTAAAAGGCTTTATTGATGAATGTAAACAACATTACAATTTAAAATGTCTTTGCCAAAAGAGAACAATTATGACAGTGTGATGGGAGGATAAAAAAGGACAAGCCTTAATTAATTATGTGAAAATGTGTAACCTATGAAACATAAGCCTTTACCATTTTCATTTGTACAGAGATGGGGGGAGATAGACAAGGGGGGAAGAACTAAGGGCCACATGTACGAACATTTGAAATTGCGATTTCCTAATTGCGATTTCATGCGAATTGCAATTATGTAAGCGCAATCCAAACGTACAAAAATCTATTGCGTTTCTTTTGTGATTCCCAATAGGTCACAAATAGACCAACCTCAATGATATTAGTGAGGTAGGTCGCAATTTGCGAACCACTAGGAATTGCAAAAATCACAGGGATGGGGCCTGCTGGGGTCAGTGCACCACCATGTTTGTAATTGCTTTTAAATAAAGCAGTCTTTTTTTTAACGCAGCACATTTTCCTTAAAGAAAAATGGGATGCGTTTAAAAAGTAAAAAATGAAACATTTCAGTTTCATTTTTTAAGAGTAGGCAGTGGTCTGTGGGGCCCCTCCCTGCTCTTCAAAGACATTTTTGTATGCATTCACAAAGGTGGAAGGGTCCCTCGAGGATCCTTCCCTGTTTGCGAATGGGTTACCACCAATTAGAAATTGGTGACAACTGCGATTGTTTTTTGACCGCATTCATGGTCACAAAACAATCAGGCATACCCCTGTGAGTCACTATTAGAAAGGGATTAATAAATTACTGAATTGCAAACTTATGGCCATATGCACTAAAGCAATTTCCCATAGACACAGAATGGGTAAAATCCTTTGATATATTTGGCCCTTAGTTTTTTACATTGGAAAATGCTTTTCTGCAAATCAGCCCGTTTGCGACTAATGAAAAGCTACATACATCTGGCCCTTATTGATATATAAGAGTATGAAAGAAAATGAAGACCAATAAACTATAGCATGTAACAGCATAACAACTTTTCCACTGGAAAATACCAATAATAAATAAAAGGTTAAGGACAGAGAATTCAACATTTCTTGGTAGTTTACAATTTCCAGCTGTGATAGAACTTGTATTTGAAAAATTTGCACAGCACTTGTTCAGAAAAAGCGTTAATGGTAGTCAAAATACATCTCTATGTCTTGGTGAAATAGAATGAAATGCAAAGGCTGTGTCAAGTCTATGATGATGACAAATATTATACCACCAAGCTTTATAGAAAATATTTGAAGAACATTTCCAATTGGTAATTTTCTGAAAAGCTAATGCCACTAATAAATCTAAAAAACATATTCTTATGAGTAGTAGTGCAAGTATTATCAAACAAATTCCATAGAAATGCATGTCAAATGAAAAAGGAGCTTTGGATATAAAGAAGTTTTGCAATTTGAGACCAAACTTTCTGCCAAAAAGGCAAGTGTGTTCCGGCACCAAAATAATATGTGCACATGGTCACTTTTAGGGTGCTGACAAGCCCAAAATGCATTATTACTATCCACGGAGAAGTCAGCGGTAAGAGAAGGAGATACATACAACCTGTTATTAAAAAAACAAAGTTTTTGTGATGCTAGCATTTTGTGATACTTTTTGAAGCCTAAGCCATATTTTGTCCCAGAACACAATAGACCAGGAACTGTTCAGGCCAGATTCCCAGAGAAGTTCCGCTTCGGATTTAGGATGAGAAAGAGATTTAGGGAAAAAAGATTTGTATATGAAGGAGGCTTTAGGTGAGGATTCTGATGTAGATAATGATACTGAGGTGGATGAAAAAGGCAAAGCATTCAACACAATATTCATTAAACAAGATTTTTTTGAAGTGATTCGGGCAGTTAAATGTCTTTTGAAAGAATGGCAAAGATATAGGAGCATCTTCCTGCAATAAATCTGCTACCCGGGTAATTCCTTTCTGTCTCCAAGATTGAAAATAAAAGTGTTTGTAAGTTTATTGTACCATATTGATGAGTTAAGAAGCATGGTATGTTTAGGGACCATTGTAAAATAGTAAAACATCTACAACCGACAAGTGAGTTTAAAAGGGGTGTAGAAATAATATATAAAGAGGAGGAGAAATAAATCACTTTTCGGGGTGGAGAATGGATGAAAGAATAATTTTCAATGTCAAGCGAAAATGGAAGAAAGATGAAGGGAGCTTTGGAGTCCCATAAAGAGGAATGCCATAAAGAAAAGCTTTATGATAGAGAGGAAAGTCTGGAAAATGTATATCGCAGTTACTCTTAGATTGCTTCCGTTTTTCAAGAGAGATCCTGAATTATTTGTGCCTCCATTGAAATTTAAGAGAAGAGAGTTTATTTTCATAAAATAAACAGAAGTTCCAGTTACAGAAAGCACAGATAATACACATATTAATATGGGAGTATCCATCATTTTAATAAAGTCAATACATCTCCACCTGGAAAGAAAGAAAGAAGGGATTCCAGGAGGATAATAATAACTCAACTTTAGCCAGAGTTTTCTTGAGATTAAGATTAACTGAACCACTAACATGATGTAACCAAAGTCCCAGAAATTTAATCTTTAAAGAATTGCACTGAAATCGAGAGGATTCAAATGCATGTTTGAAACTGAATTTATTGAGTGGGAGGATTTCGGTTTTATCTGAATTAATTTTGTAACCTGATACTGAGGTGAAATTAGAGATTTCACTGAGTAAAGCCAGCACTAAGAATCAGGATTCAAGATGAAAGAGTATGTCATTTTCATAAACTGATAATTTCAACTGATTAACCCCATACTGAAAACCAGTAATAGAGGAGTTACTCTGTATATGGGAGAGGAAGGGTTCTAGGGCGAGAACAAAAAGTGACCAGAATAAAGGGAAACTTTGTCGAACTCACTGCTGAAGTGCTGGGAGGTCATCCCAGAACTGAGGTGGTCAGGTTTTCTTTAGACCACCGAAGTCACAGGCGCCAGAAGACCACCATATTATGAGTACTAAAGGATTTCTGCCACGGTCGTAATCCCCAGGATTTCACCGCCAGCCTGTTGGTGGTGAAATCTGTCAAAACAACCCTGGCGGTCAAAGACCGCCAGGGTTGTAATGACCCCCACAATCCTAAAGTTGTTTTAGGGTATGTATCTAGAGCCATTGAGAGTACAAATACTTTGAGAGTTGTTGTGAAGAGAAAGGAGCTCCAATGCAGGAGCGCTGAAGCAAATTTAAGATGTCCCCCACACCTCTCTGTGAGGAGAAAATACGACAACTGTTTAATTGCAGTAGAAGGAGGTTTTTGGGAGAGATAAGGAGGGTCTACTGTTAATCTTGAGAACTTCCGCAGCGCAAATCACCTCATTGCCGGGCAATTATGGAAGAATGAACTGGTTCCTCATTAAAAGATGTCTGCATGGAGTAGAGCTCCCATTTCAAGTGGCCACCGTCCATGGCGGTCAAGCTCCAGCCCTGCACACTATAATTTTATAGGGTGTTGCCTTTATGTATCCTACTTCTCTTAGTTCTTTGTAATATGTGAACAGGGATACCCTCCATAATATTTGAAAGAAGCATGAATAGACATCTTAAAGAAAGCTAAGGGACCCCATACTGCACATGGCTTTTATGCCAATTTCATGTATTATCTCAGACACAAAACTCTGTTTATAAACACATAATTTGCATATTACAAGGACAATATCCTCCTTACCCTTTACACAGCAGTGTCATTTGATACTAGGGAGAGACACCATGGCCCATATTAACAAAGCCAAGCTGATGTAGGGAAGAATGTCCTTATGATCCAAAAAACATTCAATGGGGACTCCTGGACCCTCCTCTGAAAAAGTTGGTATTCACATCTAATTGTAGGACCAGGAGTTGAGTTTTATACCACAAACTACTGCTCATGTGGTCCACATGGGTGCAGCCTCCTTAGGTTTCTTATGTATCAGGGGGACAAGGCACTGGTGCCCTTTTTCAAACCTTTATCAATCCAACTTTTTCTCTCTACTTAGAACCCTCTTGCTCAGTTTGAGATGAAGAAGGACATACTACCTATGACATTTACTAACCTGCTTGTGAATCTGAGAGGTAGCGGGAGCATTTTCTTCCTGTTGCACACGGCCCTGTTTTCCACATTCTAAAATTGTCTCCCACTTTAAACTTAACAAAGTTGCCAAAGTTTTAAAATATGTATGTAAAAAGGTGTAAAACAGACAACTTCACATCTTCATACTCCAATACATACCACCCAAAAGCATGAAGCTCAAAAGCAAGTGTTGCAATTGCTTAAATACACATTCCATTTATGCTGTGATTAGCTGCTGTCTTCAAGGTTTTGAGGATTGAAGGGACTACCCCTGGCCAACTCATTCCGCCAGCCCAAGTGGTTTAACATGCTAGGGCAATCGGGCATTCCTATTGTCAGAGTTTCTTGACAGTGAGAACAGGTCTTTTCTTTTTAGTGTGGGCCTGTGCTACACAGCGCTGCCACTGTTCAGGATGTTGGGAGCCACCACATTTCCCTGGAGAGTCATCCTCAGTGTTGGATTGGCTTTCCGGCATTCTGACAGTCTGGCACTGCCAGGTATGGGCCAGCGTGAAACTGCAGTGTGTGGGCTGTTCTAAGTCCTTACCTTTTCTAGCTGGACCACTTGCCAATGGATGACTGCCAGAATGTCTGAAAAGTGAGTCCTACACTTGTTGATCTTGAGGACAATAAGGTGTGGCTGGCCTGGTCCCTTGCCCAGTAATTCAGCATCCTTATGGTGGCTCCCAAAGTGGATATAGGGGAGATGTGGTGCTTCCTCTTTTCACTGAATGCCAATTGTGTTTGAAATATTTCATGTGATCTGTTTAGAGGATGTTATGGGTTTTAGAACATGTTTTTACTAAATATATTTTGAGGTATCTTATAAGCCGAGGCATAAGTGCTGGATTTAAGGTATGAGTGATGAAGTGAGCTTTCGCTCCCAAGCAATGACAATGACTTTTAGGCCTTGTTCACAAATGGACTGATGGGTTCAGATATTTACTCTATTCAGTAAGTAGCAAATGAGTGACCATATGGGTGACCATATCCGTATTCATACGGGTGAAGTATTTCCAAAGTGCAGTCATATCCTTTTCAGAATTTTGCACTTGACAATGACACATACCCTGTAGAATAAGTATTTAAAGCACCAAATCTTATTTGTTTTTCCCTTTCTTTCTAAACTGTTCCTCTCTAAACGTTTGGCCGGCTTGCTGAAATTTGCAAAGGGAAAACAGTGGGAGTTCAATAATAATCACATAGGGCCTGATTCTAACTTTGGAGGACGGTGTTAAACCGTCCCAAAAGTGGCGGATATACCACCTACCGTATTACGAGTCCATTATATCCTATGGAACTCGTAATACGGTAGGTGGTATATCCGCCACTTTTGGGACGGTTTAACACCGTCCTCCAAAGTTAGAATCAGGCCCATAGTTCTGAATTTCGATCCCCATGAAAATGTATTTCGCCCCACGGACTTGAAGGGACCATGACTGTATTCATGGCCTTAGGGGCGATACAAGTTAAACATAGATAGAATTTAGCTGTTATTTGTTTGTTAAATCTAAGTGTTAGACCTGACAGCCTTAGGGTGGTCACCCCTAACTTTTTGCCTGCCTCCCTCCACCTTTTGGGCAGTGTTTTTGATAGTTTTAGGACTTTGCGCACTTTACCACTGCTAACCAGTGCTAAAGTGCATATGCTCTCTCCCTTTAAACATGATGACATTGGATCATACCCAATTGGATTATTCAATTTACTTATACGACCCTAGTAAAGTACACTATGGTGGTCATTCTGACCCTGGCGGTCTTTGACCGCCAGGGCGGAGGACCGCGGGAGCACCGCCGACAGGCCGGCGGTGCTCCAATGGGGATTCCGACCGCGGCGGTAAAGCCGCGGTCGGACCGGCACCACTGGCGGGGTCCCGCCAGTGTACCGCCGCCCCATTGAATCCTCCGCGGCGGCGCAGCTTGCTGCACCGCCGCGGGGATTCCGACCCCCCCTACCGCCATCCAGATCCCGGCGGTCGGACCGCCGGGATCCGGATGGCGGTAGGGGGGGTCGCGGGGCCCCTGGGGGCCCCTGCAGTGCCCATGCCACTGGCATGGGCATTGCAGGGGCCCCCGTAAGAGGGCCCCTACATGTATTTCACTGTCTGCTGCGCAGACAGTGAAATACGCGACGGGTGCAACTGCACCCGTCGCACAGCTTCCACTCCGCCGGCTCGATTCCGAGCCGGCTTCATCGTGGAAGCCTCTTTCCCGCTGGGCTGGCGGGCGGTCTGAAGGCGACCGCCCGCCAGCCCAGTGGGAAAGTCAGAATTACCGCCGCGGTCTTTCGACCGCGGAACGGTAATCTGACGGCGGGACTTTGGCGGGCGGCCTCCGCCGCCCGCCAAGGTCAGAATGAGGGCCTATATGTGCCCAGGGCCTGCAGATTAAATGCTACTAGTGGGCCTGCAGCACTGAAATAGCCCCTTAACCATGTCTCAGGCCTGCCATTGCAAGGCCTGTGTGTGCAGTTTCACTGCCAATTCCACTTGGTATTTAAAAGTACTTGCCAAGCCTAAAAAAAACCTTTTTCTACAAATAAGTCACCCCTAAGTTAGGCTCTAGGTAACCCATAGGTCAGGATGCTGTGTAGACAGAAGGCAAGACATGTACCTGTGTAGTTTACATGTCCTGGTAGTGTAAACCTCCTAAATTCGTTTTGCACTGCTGTGAGGCCTGCTCCTTTCATAGGCTAACATTAGGACTACCCTCATATACTGTTTGAGTGGTAGCTGCTGATCTGAAAGGAGTAGCAAGGTCATATTTATTATGGCCAGAGTGGTAATACAAAATCCTGCTGACTGGTGAAGTTGGATTTAATATTACTATTTTCGAAATGCCACTTTTAGAAAGTGAGCATTTCCCTGCACTTAAATCCTTCTGTGCATTACAAACCACATCTGGCTAGGTTTAGTTGACAGCTCCCTTGTGCATTCACGCAGACAAACCCCAAACACAGGATGCTCAGTCACACTTGCATACATCTGCATATTGAATGGGTCTTCCTTGGCTGGGAGGGTGGAGGGCCTGACACTTACATGTCAAAGGACAGTAGCTTACCCTCACACAAAGGACTGCCGCACCCCCTACTGGGACCCTGGCAGACAAGATGGAACTGAAAGGGGACCTTGTGCACTTCTAAGCCTCTCTTTGAAGTCTCCCCCACTTCAAAGGCACATTTGGGTATTTAAACAGGATCTCTGACCCTACCAACTCAGACACTTCTGAGGTAGACACTCTACTTCATCAAGACACTTCCTGGAGAAGAACCAGAACCTGCAACCTTTCAAAAAGAACTGCCTGGCTGCCCAAAGGACTCAAATGGGTGCTTTTCTGAGAGAGACTGCTGCCTTGCTGTTTCCCTGCTGCCTTGCTGCTCTCTGGCTGCGCTGAAGAAGTGCTCTCCAAGGGCTTGGATAGAGCTTGCCTCCTGTTCCCTGAACTCCATGTGTGTAGGAAATCGATGCACAGCCAGCAAGAAACGACGCACAGCCTGGAAAGTGGTGAAAAAATCACTGAACGCTGAACTGGAACAATGCAGCCAGACTTCACAAGGAGAAGATCAACGCAGCACCAGGGTAGCAACTGGAAATGTGACGCACGGGCTACTGGATCGACTCAAAGCCGAGCTGGAATGACGCAGCCAGACTTCCTGTGAGGAATCAACGCAGTGCCTGCCGTGCAGTAGAAATTTCCTCGCAATGCCCACCGGATCGACACAGCCCCTGTGACTTCGTCCTGCAAGTGCCGGACTTCAACGCATCGTCCCGTGGTGTCTGAAAACCCCGCAACCCAAAGAGGATCCAAGTCAGCCTGCCGTAAATCAACGCAAAGCCTTCCCTGCATGGAAAATAAACGATGCATCGCCGTGTGCAGCCCGAGAAATCTCGCACACCTCCCTGTTTTCCACGCATCTCCTCCTCTGCGGTTCCTTGTGGAGATTTTGAATGCAAACTAGGTACTTTGTGCTTGCAAGAGACATTTGTTGCTTTTAATAGACTAAAGCCACTTTATATCATTTTTACAGTGATATTTCAACATATACTTATTGCATCTTAATCGTTTTGACCTGCTTCTTATCAGATAAATATTATATATTTTTCTTAACACTGTGTGGTGTATTTTTGTGGTGTTTGCTGTGTTATTGTATTCTACACATTGCCTTCTAAGTTAACCCTGACTGCACAGTGCCAAGCTACCAGAGGGTGGGTATAGGATAATTTGGATTGTGTGTGACTTACCCTGACTAGAGTGAGAGTCCTTGCTTGGACAGGGGGTAACCTGACTGCCAACCAAAGACCCCATTTCTAACACTAACAGAATTAGAATCCAATATAAGTGAGTCTGATTAATGTGCTTGGACTTCGTGTGGCTCAAAATAAAAACTTTGGTCAGCATGCACACAGCTAACCCTGCTATTCTGAATGTTTGCCCTCAGTGTGGGGAATAACATGAAGATGTGATTGACTGGTCCAAATCCTTATGCAAATTCACCATTCCAGGGACAAATCGACTCCTATTTACCACTGCTATGAGTAGGAGTTAAATGGAAGCTATGTGGTGGGGTTTGGGAGGGATTCAAGGGGCAGGTGACACTATGAGCTGGTAGTGGGGAGCATACACATACATGCTCCCCTGTGCTGTAGGATCAGGTTGTACAGTATGACACTGCACAATTCCACATATTATTTTACTGGCCACAATTTCAACCCAGTTAAATTGGCACCGATGTCCCCCACCAGGTACATTCAGGTATGGAAATTCTCAATGTGGCACAATGTTCCACCTGCACGTAATTGAGCCCTACGAATGCAGTGACTTAGGGCCTCATTATGAGGCTGGCAGTCATGAGACCGCCAGCCTCGCCGGGGTGGTCTTACCGCTTCAGACCCAGTGGTAAAGACTGCCACATCACAAGTTGTGGGGCTTGGCAGACGCCAAACCTCCACAGCGCTGCCTGGCCCGCACCTCCAACCCAGCGACAGGCCTCACCCTGCCGGCCATATTATGAGGCTGCAGACCTCCAGGCTTTCCGCGGTGGTCACTCTGCCATGAAAACCCTGACAGAAACGCACCCTGCAACAGGAATCCCATTCCTGTTGCTGGCACACATGTCCACACACTTAAAAACACCACTTCACCCACACATGCATTCCCCTACACACCCCTTGGAATACACATATATCCACACAGACACCCCCACTCTCTCGCAAACATGCAGACACCCCCCCCACTCGCTCCCACACAAGCACTCAGACACCCGCATACACACGCACATACACGCACACAAACATTCACATCAAATCACATACACGCATGCATTCACCACCTCCTCCCCCCTCTGCATACACACACACATACCCATACACACAGACACCCCCCCTCCTTTTGGACGACCACTTACCTTCTCTGTCGAGGAGGTTTTCCGGGAGGGGATGGGTCCACCACGCCAGCAGGACTCCTCCAAGCCGTATTACGGCTTGTAATACGGAGGGTGGAGTCTTGTTGGCATGGCGGTGCTGGCAATGCAACCTCCTCTTCGGAGTCTGACTTCCACCCATAAATGGGCAGAAATCCCCCAATGACTCCTAATATGGCAGGCAACAGACTGCCAGCAGTGGCGGTCTGTTGCCTGCAGCGGCTTCGCTGGTCTTACAAAAAGACCGCTGAAGTCGTAATGAGGCCCTTACTCTCAGGGTTAATGATCACAAATATATGTGCAGCCTTTTCCAGAGAAATAAACTGGAGAAAAGGAAATAGTTGGAATTCATTCAGAATACTTACTAGGGAAATCATGTTATCTTTTCAGCAGTTCTCGGTAGTCCACGATGTTGTTATGATTATTATCCTAGTAATATTATGCCAGATTCACCAAAAAAGCTGTAAACTGACATTTGTAGGTTTTTCACAACATTTTCCAGAAGTGCTCCTGGGAAGCTGTGAATATTTCTAGATTCCCAGGAGTTATCCAGGAAAAAGTTTGCAAACTACAATTCCCCAGAAGCAAATATACACACATACATTTGCTCATAGGTATTGCGTTAGCCAAGACATTTTGATTTTACCAAAATTATTTGTTCAATGTACTTAAAAGGGCTTTTAGCCACCTCTCTTCTTTTCATTGGTCTGTTGTTGTATCATTCATACATTCACATTTTGCTTGACAACACAACAGCATACAGCACTGGGCAACGGGATAGTGTTCTTCAGCCACTGGCTATCTTCACTTTGAGTGACTGCATTTAGCCCTTACTCAAAGAACACATCCATGCACAAGGGAGTTTCCTTATGTGGCAATATTGTTTTTAAAATTGTATTATTACTTTAGTGTTTCGTTTGTTTGTACAACCTGCTGTGGTACCAGATGTGAGCACAGGGCACATTCCAGCCTTACCAGTTCTTGTCTCCTGCTAATGGTGGTGTACATTTCTTTCGAAGCGGCATTAGTTTATCTAGCTCCTGCTTTTTTATTCCATATCAGCTGCTCACATGAACTCTGAACACAAGCTCTTGAGGGTGCTCTATCCCTGCAACCCTTTCTTGTTTTCTTCCTTTCTTTCCTCTTCTGTACTCTCCAAAGCCCTTGAGGATAAAGAAGGGCAATATGCGCCTGACTAAATGGACATTCCGCCTGTCCAATTTGTCAGCTGATATGACTTGCCTAGAAATGTCTGCATATATTTCGGTATCTAAATTAAATGCCATAACTTGGAAATTAAAAAAAAAAAAAAAAAAAAAAAAAACAGAAATGCCATAAAAAAAGAATGCAAACTCTAAAAGTCGAGCTGCAGCTGTCTGCCTGGAAATTTCTGCATATACATCAGTATCTAAATGAAATGGCATAACTTGGAAATAAAAAAATAAAAAAACAGAAATGCCATAAAAAGAATGCAACATCTAGAAGTCGAGCTGCAGATGTCAGCAGTGAACGTTTAACTCGCAGAGGAATATCATGGCAGTATAGTAAAACTCATTTCTCATTCTTGCAGTTATGTACATCCTTGATGAATTTTGGAAATAAAGAATCTTTCGATAGCTCGTGCTCTTACAAGACATTGTTGATTTTTTAAGTGCTGAAATATTACCCCAACACAGCCATGTGTCATATGTAAGTCTTGTTTTACACCAGCTACAACAGTCAAGGACAAGCTGCTAAACTGAGTGAATGTGAGCTGACACTGCTTTATCTGTAGCGAGGGAGATTGCAATAAATAGGTACAGATGCGCCAGTGAAAGAGCTTCAGCGTGTTCCGTTGCCAGAGTGACTTATTCGAAGCACCGCTCGGGAAATTAATCACTGTCTCTTGAAATAGGCTATATTTGTCAGGTGTGGTATATCTTAACTTACAGTTCATGTCTTAACTCCTGCACAGCCCCACCTGCCTCCCCACTACCCAGCCTTTTAGCTTAAATCTGTTCATCTAAATTAGGTACATTTACGTAAAGCCAAGGCAATTCTAGAGGCATGCATTTTCCCAAAAAAACACTTCCTTTTATTCATCCATCTCCAAGGTAATTTTATTTTATCATGTTAGGTACCTCCGTTTTTACATTTTCTCTTTTATTCCTCGCCCCCTTGAGGAGAAGAGGAGCTGTTGATGGATGGAACAAGTTTATAAACAGAAGACAGATTAAAAGGGGGAAACATTACACCCCTTTATCTTACTTACAATAAATGCCCTCTTAACCTCTTCGGCTTTGCCTAAGTCGAAAACAACCCTCAGAGAAGCGTGTCATACTTCTTCGCCTTTTATATTTGAAACAGAGCTCTCCTTTCTTGAATCTCTTGAACTCTGTGTATAGCCTTCACTTAACATCTTTTAATTTCTGAATGGGTTGGGGGGCATATGTACAGTGCTTAATGTGTGCATAAAAACATTTTTCTCTTCCTTCGCCTTCCCCATATGGGGCTGTTGCTCGCTGTCAATCAATCAATCATTTGTATAGCGTGCTACTCACCCGCTAGGGTCTCAAGATGCTAAAAAAGGGGAGGAGGTTGAAGGACTGCTACTGCTCAAATAACCAGGTCTTGAGGTGTTTCCTGAAGGTCAGGAGGTCCTGGGTCTGTCTTAGGTGGGCGGGGAGGGTGTTCCAGGTCTTCGCGGCGAGGTGGGAGGAGGATCTGCCACCGGCTGTAGTTCGATGGATGCGAGGGATGGCGGCGAGGGCAAGGTTGGCAGAACGGAGTTGGCGGGTAGGAATGTGGAAGGTGAGTCGCTCGCTGAGGTAGGCAGGGCCCGTGTTTTGAAGAGCTTTGTGGGTGTGGATGAGGAGTTTGAAGGTGATCCTCTTGGTGACGGTGGTTACGCGTCCCAATCTAGATCATTTACTCACTCTGGGACTCGTTTTAGGCCGCTGAATCTTTTGACCCTGATTGAAGTCTCCTTAGGGCGAGATTACTACTCAACATGTCAATCAATAGATCAATAACCTCATCAATAATCATAATAGCAAATCAATCAAATTAAACAATGACATTTAGAAGAATCAAAACACACCATGACCTTTCAGTCATGAGTAACCACACCAGATTTAGTAAGATTTATGATATTAATTCCCTATTGATTACAATTCTATCAGTAAGTTTATTAGTCCCAATACCAAAAACTCATCAGCAATGTCACAATATGGCAACTCGAATAAGATTTCATCAAAGCAAAGATCATAAACATTAGAACAGAGCACAACGTCAACATGAATTAACTTTAGCAGAGTATCATTAGCGTATTATTCAACAAAGCATAGATTCAGTCATTTATCTATTTGCGTCGGTTTAGTGAACTCCTTAACTAACCTCGAATTAGCATTGGTATGTTGGGCTTCATGAAAAACAATTTAGCAACACAAATCTAGAAAACATCTATCTATGGTCTCTATCAAAAGAGCAGTTGGTACCTAGAAGAAAAGGCAAACATACAATTACAATTTCATCAGTATATAGTTACCCTCCGTAATGGGTCAGCATACAGAGTCAGTCTTCGTCCTCAGGACATCAGTTGATTCGCCATCAGCCAGGAAACTCAGCAAAGTTCAGCAAGACGCAGCAGTAAGGGACACTTCCCTCATAAGGAGGAAAAGTATAGAACGGCTAAGCAAAGTAGGGATGGTTCGAAGAATCAAACTGCAAAGTCTTTAAGACAGAGTGACAAAGTGTCTAGGCAATAGCAAAGGCACGTAATAGCTATGGCAAAGGAATGGCATAGATTGGCTTCTCTTGTGATACGGTTATATCAAAGCTTGTTGTAAAGTCCCCTAATTTCCAATTGGGCAAGTTTTGGTGCACCATTATCTTCATCCAATGGTTGACTTGTCGCCTCATTAAGATTGACACCCTATAACAGTTCTCACGTAGTTTATTGGCTCCTGTGATTGACGTCTCCAACGGGTAGAATGTCAGGTAAAAACTTTTAGTCTCTCAGGCTCAGTCAGTAGCTCCATTGTCCTAACGAGTTTAGGCGACATTGTACCTGTTGCAAGTCTACACTGTTGCATTCAGCAAGAATGTCTCCTTGAGCAAGTCGAGTCTCATGAGAAAGGATTTACTACGGTTACATACATCTTCTAGCTTCTGGAAAAATACGACTACATGTCCTTCAGCAAGTCAGCACACTGCACGTTAGAAAAACACATTTAATATGAAACCGGGCAGCTAGGCCCCGACTCATGCTAACTAAGGCCTAGTGATTAATAAGCAAAACCTTAACATATAGGGGGTCATTCCGACCCTGGCGGTCATGGACCGCCAGGGCCGGGGTTGGAGGATGCACCGCCAACAGGCTGGCGGTGCATCAAGGGCAATTCTGACCGCGGCGGTAAAGCCGCGGTCAGAAAAGGGAAACCGGCGGTTTTCCGCCGGTTTTCCCATGCCCCTGTGAATCCTCCACGGCGGCGCTGCAAGCAGCGCCGCCATGAGGATTCCGACCCCCTTCCCGCCAGCCTGGTTCTGGCGGTTTTCACCGCCAGAACCAGGCTGGTGGGAACGGGTGTCGTGGGGCCCCTAGGGGCCCCTGCAGTGCCCATACCAATGGCATGGGCACAGCAGGGGTCCCCTAACAGGGCCCCACATTGATTTTCAGTGTCGGCCTAGCAGACACTGAAAATCGCGACGGGTGCAATTGCACCCGTCGCACACCAGGAACTCCGCCGGCTCCATTCGGAGCCGGCTTCCTCGTTGCTGGTGCTTTTCCCGCTGGGCGGGCGGGCGGCCTTTTGGCGGTCGCCCGCCAGCCCAGCGGGAAAGTCAGAATGACCACCGCGGTCTTTTGACCGCGGTACGGTCTTCTGGCGGTTCCCGCCAGGCGGGTGGCTTCCGCCGACGGCGGGGGTCAGAATGACCCCCATAATCCTTAATACTAATACAACATCATACATTAGTACATTAATATTTCATTATTAGTCAGTTTCATTACTCATCAAATACATTGATGGCCACTACCCGTGGGCACATTTCAAGCGCACGTTTAGTAAAAGCACATTAGTACATTTTCTATGCAGCATCATTATACATTAATTCACAAACATTTCATGTTAATTTTGATTATAAAAGCTACACTCCAACAATTCCTCCTCTGATGACACTTGTCATCACACAAATCCATCCTTTAACATTTTCTTTCATTTGTTCAATTCCCTCATTTCAATTTCTTCCCCTGATTTTGTCTTTTCACATTTTGCTCTGAACAATTTCTCCCTTTTCTTGTCTTCCCTCCTTGCATTGTGTTTTGCCAATTTCGCATTAATCCTTTTACTAATTTTGCATGATAACCATAGCCCAAATAAACAAACCAAAATAATTGTTATCCCCTGCATTAATTTTCCCAATAATCCATGCCAAATATTACTAAACAAGTCGCTTTCCAACCTTTTCCCAAACTCCGGGTTCTTTCAGTTCCTTTAAATCTGCACTATCTCTTGTTAGGTTAGTAAGCATACTTCAAATCTTTTTACTATTATCCGAAATGTAAGCACAACAGTGGTGCTCATTAAGCATCTTACAGACTCTGCCACTTTTTGCTAAAAGAATGTCTAAAGCAAGCCTATTTTGAAGAGTCATAGCCCTCTCTGCAGCAAGTTCAGTATCCATCAGGAGTATGGCCCCTGTGAAGTTTGTCAGCATATTTTCCACAATAGTAGACAACTTTTGAATCTTTATGGAGTTTAAGATAACTCCCACTGAAGGAATTATTGCTCCAAATATATCACCCACGACAGCAGCAGCTGTCTCTCTTTTCTGTGTAGTATGATGTAATTCAGACACTTTAGGAAACTTCTTTAAGTCATCAAATTGATAAATCTTTGGAAAAACTATTCCCAATTAACATGTCCCATACCATCCCTCTGGAAGACGGTAATAAGCATTATGTCCACATATGTAATAGATCCCTGGGATCGCTGGATCCTGTCCATTTAACATGAACGTCCACTTACTCTGAAACAAAAACACATGTCTGCACTCACTCATTCCCACAAATAAAGTGTCATGGTCAGATTTTTGCCTATATATACAAAGCTTTCCTACGTTTAATGCATCTAAAGCTAATTTGCCTTGTGTCTTTATTGCACTATAAGCATAATCATTTACAAACGTCAGTTTCTCTAATCCCTTTTCTAGATTTTCTTTTAACGCTTTTCTTCTATCATCAGTGTGATCTAAAAAGCTCTTCTCTATAGGGGTTAGTAAGTAGGTTAGATTATTGCGATGCGCATAAGCTGTACCAAATGTCAGTGTGGGCTCAAAGAAACCCCTAACTATTTTTATATTATGATCTCTAGCTGCCCTACTCAAATATTCACTTATAGGCACAAAAGAAAACACTACATCTAGATTAGAATAGAAGTACTGGATATATTCTTGATCAGAAAGCCTAGTTAATAACAAACTACAACTTATCCCGTAGGTTAACGGTAAACTATGATAAGTAACCCCTTCTTGTACTGACGAAGGAATTTTTGTGCACACATAACAATTCTTCGCATCCATTGTTTCAACATACTCATTCAACAAGCAACAGAAAACATTACTAGATAGTTCCCCTCTTGTGTTAGTTCCCTCATGCAAATATTTTGTATCCTGCTCAAATCTCTCCCATGGTGTTAGTGTAGCAGTCTCGGGAATTGTAGCATTGTTAGTCTCACTCTAATCCACCATGGCATTCCCACAATCACACCTGTGATTACTATCGCACACACAACACCCAAAATAATACACATCCATCTACAAATCCTACTCTCCTCATTATTATCTCTATTGTAAGTCATGATCTGTAAAGAATCAGAAAGTAAAGGTACTACAAGTGTAAACAGCTAATTAGAGGATGGTTAGCGATTTTTTTTTTGTTGCAAAGTTAAGTAAAGTCCTTCTTCAGCAGGTATTTACAGCGTTCTCAATCACTCCCAGGATCCTTGTCAAAACAGGTTAGCAGCTTGTCAAAATCAGTTTTCAAAAGTCAATTCAGGTTAACAGTGTCACATCCGGTAATTTATCAGTCTCTTTTTTCAGGTTTCCCTTTATTCGATTTCAGCTTAACATTTTTGCCATTCTCGACTTCAAGGTACCATTCATTTGCTCCACTAGTCCTGAGGCTTCAGGACGGTAGCTACAATGCAACTTCTGTTCAATGTTCAGTGCGGCACACAAGAGCTTAACCACCTCGTTGTTAAAGTGACTTCCTCTATCTGATTCTAAAGAGATCGGAAACCCGAAATGTGGTATCAACTCCCTAAGCAGCAACTTCGCTACTGTGAGACTGTCATTCCTACGCATAGGGTAAGCTTCAATCCAGTGACTAAAAATGAATACAATTACCAACACGTACCTCAGACCTCCACACAGAGGAATCTCAATAAAATCCATCTGCATTCTGCTAAATGGACCTCCTGCTCTCCCAATGTGGCTCAAATTCACCACGGTCCCTTTCCCTGCATTCATCTGCTGACAGATGATGCACCTGTGACAGATTACTTCCGCAGCTTGTCTGAATTTTGGGTTAAACCAAACGATTTTGAACAACCTAATCATGGCATCTCTCCCAATATGTGCTTGACCATGGTAAAACCTTGCAAACTGTGACAAGAGACTGTTTGGCAAAACCATTTTCCCCTCATCTGAAACCCACAAATCATAAGGTCTTTGTACACATTGCATTTTAAGCCAAGAGCGTTTCTCTTCTATGCTGGCACGTCCATGCAACAATTTTAACTCTTCCATTGTGTCAACCACCCTCAATGCATAACCTGTGCATGTCTCATTTTCAGTTTCAGGTAGCAATTCCCACTGATCCTTGAACGATATACAGTTCAATGCACAAAACCTTGCGACTTGATCTGCATACCCGTTCTCCATTGACACAAAGGTGGTCATTACAACCCTGGCGGACGGTGTTAAAGAAGCGGTAAGACCACAAACAGGCCGGCGAAAAAAAAAAAGGGAATTATGACCGTGGCGGAAACCGCCAACAAAGACAGCCACTTTAACACTCCGACCGCCACGGCGGTACAGACAAACAGTGCGGCGGTCACTGCCAACAGACAGGCGGGAGACAAAGTACCGCCCACAGTATCACAACCTACCAATCCACCACCTTTTCCGGCGCGGATTCACCGTGGATAAAAACACGGCGGAAACAGCCATTTCAATGGGAAAACGCTCACCTCTACACACTCCACGAGGAATGACGACACCATGGAGCCGGAACTCCTGCGATAGTCTTCCTGCTCCTGTACGATCATCATCAACGCCGGCGCCGAAGACAACGGTGAGTACTGCACCTACGACATAGGGGAGGGGGGAGGCAAAAGTCACGGACACACACACGCAACACCCCCAGCCCCACCCCGACCCTCACCCACTACAACACACACACCAATGCATATCCAAACATTACAGTAACAACCCCCAACCCTCCCGGAAGAATGCAAAGACAAACGGAAATGAGTTCAACCATTGTAATATATCAAAATACAGTAACCAAATTTATACAGATATATATACACATTCAACAAAATATACATCACGATTAGTAGTGCAAGTAATGCACCATTCAATGTCCGTGGACCAATGGGCCCAAAATGCATGGGTGAGGCCCACACACGATACCTGAGCAAAACGGAGAGAACACTGCTGGGGCATCAGATAGAAATACAACAGGCACCTCAGGGGGAAGGGAAGAGGGGGCACCTCAGCCGGATGACAGCACCACGCCAGATCCACGAGCGGGCTCCATGCCCATTGATGTATCCTGGGGAGTGCAAAGCCACAGTCTCTCAAGTCTCTATAGTGGGTGGGTTGCCCACTGTTCCATCCTGGGGAGTGCAAAGCCACAGTCTCTCAAGTCTCTACAGTGGGTGGGTTGCCCACTGTTCAATCCTGGGGAGTGCAAAGCCACAGTCTCTCAAGTCTCTACAGTGAGTGGGTTGCCCACTGTACCATCCTGGGGAGTGCAAAGCCACAGTCTCTCAAGTCTCTACAGTGGGTGGCTTGCCCACTGTACCATCCTGGGGAGTGCAAAGCCACAGTCTCTCAAGTCTCTACAGTGGGTGGGTTGCCCACTGTTCAATCCTGGGGAGTGCAAAGCCACAGTCTCTCAAGTCTCTACAGTGGGTGGGTTGCCCACTGTTCAATCCTGGGGAGTGCAAAGCCACAGTCTCTTAAGTGGATAACAGTCTCCACTGCTTCTGGAGGGGGACTGGTGCCCAGGGTGCTTCATCCTGTTAAGGACAGACGGAGTGGATGCTGTTCTCCACTGGTTCTGGAGGGGGACTGGTGCCCAGAGTGCTTCATCCTGTTAAGGACAGACGTAGTGGATGCTGTTCTCCACTGGTTCTGGAGGGGGACTGGTGCCCAGAGTGCTTCATCCTGTTAAGGACAGACGGAGTGGATGCTGTTCTACACTGCTACTGAAGGGGGACTGGTGCCCAGAGTGCTTCATCCTGTTAAGGACAGACGGAGTGGATGCTGTTCTCCACTGGTTCTGGAGGGGGACTGGTGCCCAGAGTGCATCACTCTCCCCGTGACGGTCCCAGTTCCGTCACTGCCCCTGACGCACATGGGCTAGCGGTGCTTGAGTTGGCGGTGCTTGCCCTGTTCAGCGGTGCATGCCATGGCGATCTTTGCCCTGTTCAGCGGTGCTTGCCCTGTTCAGCAGTGCTTGACTTTGCTGTCTCTGGCCTGTTCAGCGGTGCATGCCATGGCGGTCTTTGCCCTGTTCAGCGGTGCTTGACTTTGCTGTCTCTGACCTGTTCAGCGGTGCATGCCATGGCGGTCTTTGCCCTGTTCAGCGGTGCTTGACTTTGCTGTCTCTGACCTGTTCAGCGGTGCTTGCCATGACGGTCTTTGCCCTGTTCAGCGGTGCTTGACTTTTCTGTCTCTGACCTGTTCAGCAGTGCATGCCATGGCAGTCTTTGCCCTGTTTAGCGGTGCTTGCCCTGTTCAGCGGTGCTTGACTTTGCTGTCTCTGACCTGTTCAGCGGTGCTTGCCATGGCGGTCTTTGCTCTGTTTAGCGGTGCTTGACTTTTCTGTCTCTGACCTGTTCAGCGGTGCATGCCATGGCGGTCTTTGCCCTGTTCAGCGGTGCTTGCCCTGTTCAGCGGTGCTTGACTTTACTGTCTCTGACCTGTTCAGCGGTGCATGCCATGGCGGTCTTTGCCCTGTTCAGCTGTGCTTAATTTTGCTGTCTCTGCACCGCTACATGGTGCGTGCCATGGCGGACTTTGCCCTGTTCAGCGGTGCTTGACTTTGCTGTCTCTGACCTGGGCAGCGGTGTTTGCCATGGCAGTCCCTCATTGCCCAGCGGGGCTGTGGCTGCTGGGGCCCTCCTGGGCACTGACTCCTGCGGTGGCATCCTAGCCAGTGACGATGGGACTGCCCTCCTGGGCACTGACTCTGGCGGTGGCCTCCTGGCCAGTGACGATGGGACTGCCCTCCTGGGCACTGACTCTGGCGGTGGCCTCCTGGCCAGTGACGATGGGGCTGGCGGTGGCCTCCTGGGCAGCGGGGATGATGGCGGGCTTCTCCGCTGTGCTGCTCTTCCCAGACTTTGGCACTTTCTTCTGCCCCTTCCCCACCTTGGGAGGAGTCACAGCTGAGTGGACAGTCCCTCCGGGACCCCTGTGAGCTGCTTTGCCAGCTGGAGTCTTCCCCCTATACCGTTGGGCACTGTCCAACTTCTGGTGCTTCACAGGGGGGGACTGGCTGTGCTATGGCTCCGTGTCACTCTGGCTGCCCTGGTGCCCGGTGCACTCCACATACCTCTAACAGGCACCACTGGTACCGGAGATTTTTTGGCTGAGGCGCTAGTACTGGACCTATGAATTGGAGCGGGTGGTGGTGGGAAAGAGGTCAAGGTTACTCAGGAAAAGTTGCTTACGAACACTGGGACGGGTAGCTGGAGGGGGTCTGGGAGTGGAGGAAGAGGAGGTGGTTGTAGGAGGTGTAACTTTTGATGATTTGGGTGCAGGTGCATGCGCTGGAGGCTGTCGTGAGGTGGATGGATGTTGGGTGGGTGTGTGCCCGCGTTTGTGTACTTTGGGAGGGGGTGTCACAGACACACTGGGAGAGGACACAGGGGACGTGTAAATGGTAGTGGGTGTGGTGAGTGCAGGTGAGCGGGGTGTGGTGGTGGGTGTGCCGGTGCGGGACCTAGTTGCTGTAGTGGTAGTGCATGCAGGTGAGAGTGTAGATGACACTGGGAGGGAGGAGGGAGACGACGACGAGGGGGACACAGTGGAGGCAGTGGATGTTGCTGTGTCTGTATGTGTGTGATGCTTGCGTGAGTGCCTGTGGGATGTGTGGTGCTTATGTTTGCCTGAGCTTCCCTTGTGTGTTGACATGTGTGCAGGCTGGTCTGATGGTGTGCTTGGGATAGGCTGGGATACAGGGGATTGGGTCTGGGTGGAGGAAGTTGGAGGGGGAGGCTAGAGACAGGGACAATGGCTGCCATCAGTGCTGAGGCCAGATTGCAGGGTTCGATGAAGGGCAGCCTGACCAGAATGAATGGCCTCCAGGAATGCATTACCATGTTGCAACTCCCTTTCTACACCCTGGATGGCATTCACAATGGTAGACTGCCCAACAGTGAGTGACCTGAGGAGGTCAATGGCCTCCTCACTGAGGGCAGAAGAGGTGACAGGGGCAGGGGCTGAGGTGCCTTGGGCGGAGGTGATGCCCACCGTCCTGGGTGAGCGGGCACGGGGCGAAGGCTGAGGTGCTGCTGGGAGGGGTGGTGGAGGCTCTACCTGTAGAAGTGAGGGGCACAGATTTTGCCGCCACCACAAGGGAGCTCCCATCGGAGGACGAGTCCGTGTCGCTGGCTGCTGATCCTGTCCCCGCCGTGAAGCTCCCCTCGCCCTCCGTCCCACTGGTGTATTCAGAGTCCGTGGTGTGGCCCTCCACGGCCATGTGGGATGCAGCTCCCTCCTGCTCCGGTGCCACTGTACCTCCGCCTGATGATGCTGATGCACAAAAGAACAGGGAGAGCACAAAAAATGGGGGGGGGGAACAGAAGAAAGACAGGTTGAGTGCATGGCTTACCGCTACCGTTGGTGGACAATACAGACACAGCAGCCCCCTGCACTACGCCGCGCTGTTGGGCTCTACTTATGCAGTTCCTGGGATATGGCCTACATGGCTATGGTGGACATCAGCACACATAGATGACACAGGGGCATGTATACCTGTACTTGTCACTCTACAGAGGTGGGGTGGAGTGCCACATGGCCTGCATTACGGAGGGGCCTAGCCTACGGAACTCGCCCTGGCCTAGGGAAACCCACAGCCCTCCTCCCCCACCCAGACACCTTCAATGCACCTTCAATGCACGCAAAGTCCGCTGAATGATGTTGTACTCACCCCCTTGTGTCTGCTGTGATGCCCTCAAGCGCCCATTCAACTCAGGGTAGGCCACCGCCAGGATCCGGAACATCTGGGGGGTCATGGTGCGACGGGCACCCCTCCCACGTTGGGAGGCCATCCCCAGCTGAGCCTCCGCCGTCTTCTTGCTCCAGCGGCGAATGTCCTCCCATCTTTTACGGCAGTGGGTGCTCTGTCTCTGGTGGACCCCCAGGGTCCGGACGTCCTTGGCGATGGCACGCCAAATATCCTTCTTCTGGTGGGCGCTGACTTACATGACATGTACAGGGGAAGAAGAGAAGTCATTACCAACTGCACCGTCGAAGTGAGTGGCCCACATCCTGACCCTTGCCATGTGGCACATGCATTCACAGTCCTTCATGCTCGCAGAACTCTGCCCCCTTCCTTCTTACAACCAGCCCTCTCCACCCAGGCATAGCCCATACAACTTTCTCCCTGTGTACTCACCTGTTGGTCTGGACCCCGTCCACGAGCTTCTCCAACTCCTGTGCAGTGAAGGCAGGGGCCCTTTCCCCAGACGTACAAGCCATTGTCTCTTCCAGACTGAGGTCACAGCAGTACTTGCAGTATAGGTCCTCTCCTGTCGAAGATCAGGTATCGAGTGATTCAACAGATAGAAAATGTCGGTCACGTCCATGGCGGTGTGTATCATCACCGCCGGCGCACTTCGTCATTGGCTCCTGGGACCCATAGGGTCCAATGTTAACCAATGCAGCATTGCACAGCGGTCTTCGACCGCCTACTGCAACGGTGTCCAACGCCAGCGCAGTTACCTCACATCCCATTGTCCCACTGTAGAGGTCAGGCAGCCGCCATTTCAGGGGCCCACATGGCTTCATTTTCAACTGCGTCACACATACCTAGGCCTGGACTCAACACACATACAGACAACTTTTTGGATTATGTTTCGTGTTCTGTGTAGCTGTGGGTACATACCTCTGAGTTGCTTGACTCTGTGGTCGCTGTTGTCCTTCCTAGGCACTGTCAGCTGTGACATGTGAGGAGATGGCGGAATCCTCCGGTGTACTGACCGCTGGTGGACCTGTTGACAATGGAGGAGCGACATTTAATCATCACCTACAGGTTTGACCGTGCCACAATCCAGGAACTGTGTACCCAGTTGGAGCCTGACCTGATGTCATCTATCCGCCATCCCACAGGGATCCCCCCTAAAGTGCAGGTGCTATCAGTGATCCATTTCCTAGCAAGTGGGTCTTTTCAAACAACAGTGGCCATGGCATCAGGGATGTCCCAGCCTATGTTTTCCAACATGTTGTCCAGCGTGTTGTCTGCCCTGCTGAAACACATGAGGAGCTACATCGTTTTCCCTCAGGTGGAGGATTTGGCTACTGTTAAAGGTGACTTCTATGCCCTTGGACATATCCCTAACATCATAGGTGCCATTGATGGGACCCATGTGGCTTTGGTCCCCCCCTACAGGAGTGAACAGGTGTACAGGAACCGGAAGAGTTATCATTCGATGAATGTACAGACGGTATATTTGGCAGACCAGTACATCTCCCAGGTAAATGCTATATTCCCTGGCTCAGTGCATGACGTCTACATCCTGCGGAATAGCAGCATCCCGTATGTGATGGGTCAACTCCAGAGGCACCGGGTGTGGCTATTAGGGGATTCTGGTTCCCCCAACCTCTCATGGCTACTGACCCCAGTGAGGAATCCCAGGACCAGGGCAGAGGAACGCTACAATGAGGCACATGGGCAGACTAGGAGGGTGATCGAACGCACCTTCGGCCTCCTGAAGGCCAGGTTCAGGTGCCTCCATATGACAGGTGGTTCCCTATTCTACTCACCAAGGAAGGTGTGCCAGATCATCATCGCCTGCTGTATGCTTCACAATCTTGCTTTGCAATGCCCGGTGCCTTTTCTGCAGGAGGATGGTCCAGATGACGGTGTTGTGGCAGCTGTGGAGCCTGTGGACAGTGATGAGGAGGAATCAGAGGAAGAAGACATTGACAGCAGGGACTCAGTCATCCAGCAATATTTCCAGTGACACACAGGTGAGAACACTTTCTTGCCTACTACAAGTACTTTCACACTTCTACCTCTATCCTGTCTGTCAATTTCAAGCAGTGTTTGGTAACTGAGTTGTACATTTCCATTACGGTTTCACAGGTGTGGTTACCAACGTGTGTCATCTGCTTGCATTCTTCATGGACTGGTGATGTGTGACATAGGTATGTTGACATTACATTTGAAAACGGATTTTGTCACTGTCATAGCTAATACACATTTTCAAAATCACAGACTGACTCCAGATTGTTTTGTGCTTCAAGGGTGTTTATTGAAGTGCTAAATATTGGAGGGGGTGGTAAAATGGTGAGGGGTGATGGTGGAGGAATGTCCATGGCAGAGTCCAGTCTATTAGTCTCACAGGTGCACTGCCCATATGGGCATAGGAAGTGGAGCTGGGGCAGTTCCAACATGGACAGGGTTACAAAGTGGGACAGTGGGATGACAATCAGGGTGGTCTCATTTCTTGGCGGGGGTCTTGCCATTGTGCACTGTCCTGTTCCTGGATCTCAGGGAACGCTTGCGGGGTGGTTCTCTGTCTGCAGGGGGTGGGGTGCTGGTGTGGTGGTCCTGTGGCGGGGCGTCCTGTCTACTAGCGCCGGCAGAGGTGGTGGGCAGTTCATCGTCCATGCTAGTGTCAGGGGCCCCTTGGAGTGCCACGGTGTCCCTCATGGTGTTCAGTATGTCCTTCAGCACCCCTACGATGGTGCCCAGGGCGGAGCTGATGGTTCTGAGTTCCTCCCTGAACCCCAAATACTGTTCCTCCTGCATGTGCTGGGTCTCCTGAAACTTGGCCAGGACTGTAGCCATCGTCTCCTGGGAGTGGTGGTATGCTCCCATGATGGAGGAGAGGGCCTCGTGGAGAGTGGGTTCCCTTGGCCTGTCCGCCCCCTGTCACACAGCAGCCCTCCCAGTTCCCCTGTGTTCCTGGGCCTCCGTCCCCTGGACCGTGTCCCCACTACCACTGCCCCCAGGTCCCTGTTGTTGTTGGGGTGGTGGGTTATCCTGGGTTCCCTGTAGTGGTGGACACACAGCTGATTGACGTGTACTGGGGACGGAGGTATGGGCCCGCTGGGTGGGTGCTGTGCTGGTGTTTCCAGAGGGTGGAAGGTCTGTGTTGGGCTGTGCCTGTGTGAGGGGAACCGACTGTCCCGAGGCCCACAATGGTCCGGGCTGGTCATCTGGATCCAGTTGGCCAGAGCTGGTGTCATCAGTGTGGGCCTCTTCTGTGGGTGGGGTAGAGATGTCTGGACCCTCCTGTCTGGTGACGTTGGGTAGTGGTCCTGCAGGGGTGTAAAAGCATGATTATTGCATCTGTGTGTGTCATGGTGTGCAATGGGTGGGTGAGCGTGTACCCCAGTGTTAGCATTCCTGTGTGGGGGCTTGTGTGATGATGGTTGGGGGGGTGTTATGGGTATGTGCAGTGGGCATGCTTTAGTGAGGGGTGTCCATGTTTTGTTGTGTCATGCAGGGCTTGGTGTTGGGATGCGTGGTTTGTGTTATTAGTACATTAGTGAGGAGTTGGAGTGATGGGGAGGGGGTGAGGGTGGGGGTCTGTGATAGCATGCAGGTAGGGTGGGGGATATGATAGTTAAAAATTGATTTACCAGAGTCCATTCCTCCACCGACTCCTCCGAGGCCCTCAGGATGCATAAAAGTCAAGACCTGCTCCTCCCATGTTGTTAGTTGTGGGGGAGGAGGTGGGGGTCCACCGCTAGTCCGCTGTACCGCGATGTTGTGTCTTGAGACCACGGAATGCACCTTCCCCCGTAGGTCGTTCCACCTCTTCCTGATGTCGTCCCGATTTCTTGGGTGCTGTCCCACTGCGTTGACCCTGTCGACTATTCTTCGCCATAGCTCTATCTTCCTAGCTATGGAGGTGTGCTGCACCTGTGATCCAAATAACTGTGGCTCTACCCATACGATTTCCTCCACCATGACCATGAGCTCCTCCTCGGAGAACCTGGGGTGTCTTTGCCGTGCCATGGGGTGGTGTAGGTGATGTGTGGGGTGGTGTATGTGGTGATGAGTGTGGTGATGTGTAGTGGTGTGTGGTGTTTTGTGCGTGGAAGTAGTGTGGGTGATGTGTTGTGTGCCTCTGTGTGGTGGGGTTGTCTATGCTGTGCAGTCTCTCTGGCCTTCGTCAATAATTTTTGGTCGTAGGGGTTTGTGGGTGATGTGGGTGTGTGTTTTATATTGTGTTGGGTGTGTGGGAGTGGTCTTTGTATGTGTATCAGGTGTGTGTATTTCGAATTGTCCAATGTGGCGGTGTTTTGGACATGTGTGTGTATTTTGAGCGCAGCGGGGTGTACCGCCAATGGAATACCACAGTTGAAAGACTCGTGTGTCATGATAGCATGGGCGTGTTTCGGTTGGCGTGATGGTGTCGGTTTTGTTTTCGCCAGTTTATCACTGACCTTTGGTGGGGCAGACTTGTGTGGGTGTCTGAATTTCGGTGGATTCCGAGATGTGGGTCATAATAGCTGTGGCGGATTTCTGCGGCGGTGTATTGGCGGTCTTCTGCACGGCGGTAAGTGGCTTTTACCGCCAATGTTGTAATGACCCCCAAAGTCTTGTGATTTCACATGAGCATTGCATTTCACCACAGCAATTTCAAGAGGTAACTGAATCGCGTGCAACAATTCTAATTCTTTCACTATTTTTCACCGGAGAACCAGAAGAGGTCATGAAACCCCTCTGTGACCATAGCTGGCCAAAATCATGGACAATTACAAATCCATATCTACTGTCAGTATAGATAGTGATTTTCACATTTTCAGCGGCATGGCATGCCCTAGTAAGAGCAATCCATTCAGCCACTGGAGCAGAGTACACTCTTTCGAGCCAAGATGCTTCTAGGATACCAGTGATTGTACACACAGCATATCCGGCTCTCAGTACTCCTACTGAGTCTCTCAGACATGAGCCATCAACAAAGATAATGTAATCATTTTCCTCTAATTGAGTATCTTTAATGTCAGGTCTCGGTTTGGTGCACCGTTTTTTTACCTCAATACAATTATGTTCTACTTCCTCAGCATCATCAACATCTGTATTCTCATTAGGAAGCAAAGTTGCCAGGTTCAACACAGTACATCGGTTCAGTGATACATTAGGTGACCCCAATATGATCGTTTCATATTTTGTCAGACGGGCATTTGTCATGTGCTGCGTCTTTGTTCGGGTGAGTAGTATTTCGACTGAGTGTGGGACCATTACTGTTAAAGGGTGCCCCATCACTATGCCTTCACACTGAGTAAGGCTTTGACCAACTGCTGCAACTGCACGCAGACAACCTGGTAAGGCTGCTGCAACTGGGTCCAAAGTAGTTGAAAAATATGCTACTGGGCGGTTTGCACCTCCATGGACTTGTGTCAAGACAGACAGAGAACAAGCATCACGTTCATGACAAAACAGGACAAAAGGCTTTGTGTAGTCAGGCATACCTAAAGCCGGAGCCCTGCACATACACTCTCTTAGCTCCATGAATGCCCTTATCTCTTTCTCAGACATACTTAGGGTACCCGGGCCATCCTTAATCTCCTTAACAGTCAACCTCACCAATGGCTTGGAGATAATTGAGAAGTTTGGAATCCACTGGCGACAGTAGCCCACCATTCCCAAAAACATCCTAACGTCCCTCTTGGATGTTGGGGGATTCATCTGCAATATGGCTGTCACTCTTTCTTTAGAAATTCTCCTTGACCCTTTCTCAATTAGATGACCTAAGTACTTCACTTCCTTCTGGCAGTATTGTAGTTTCTTTGGGGACACTTTGGGCCTGATTACAACTTTGGCGGAGAGGGTTAATCTGTCCCAAATGTGACGGATATCCCACCCACCGTATTATGAGTTCCATAGGATATAATGGACTCGTAATACGGCGGGTGGTATATCCGTCACATTTGGGACGGATTTACCCCCTCCGCCAAAGTTGTAATCAGGCCCCTTATGTCCGTTCTTTCCCAAGTGATTCAGTAAGGCAACAGTATCATACCTACAGTCATCTTTCGTTTTGGACGCAAATCATCAATGTACTGCACTAGAGTCGAATTAAAAGGCAGTTCCAATGATTCCAAATCCTTCTTCAATATCTGATTGAAGATGGAAGGTGATTCTGAAAACCCTTGAGGAATTTGACACCAACTGTAAACCTTATCCAAGAATTTGAAACTGAAGAGAAATTGGCTGTCCTCGTGAAGAGGCACAGAAAAGAACGCTTGAGACAAGTCCACGACCGTGAACCACTCTTCATCACATGGAACTTGGAACATGATCACGGTTGGATTTGGCACTATAGGACAACACTTCACCACTATCTTATTAATTTTTCTCAGGTCTTGGACAATTCAGACTTTCCCACAAGGCTTTCTCAGACATTATTGGTGAATTACATGGGCTGCTCATCACTTCTTTCAATACCCCTTGCTTCACAAAATCTGCAATTATCTGCGTTACCTGTATGAGAACATCTTGTGCCATCTGGTACTGCGGTACCTGTGGAAACACTGCATTTGGCTTCACCTCTACCTTGACTGGTTCTACTCCTTTTATCAGTCCCACTTCTTTTCCTGTCATGTCCCACACCTTCTCTGTCACTGTTCCCTGTAATTCTGTGGGCAAATCAGTCACTGTGAACATCAGGAAAAAGCTTTTCAAATGGTACTCCTCATCTGTGGTCTCCGTCTCTGAGATCTGAACATCGTCTCCTTCGTCATCACTGTTTGTCTGCACCTCTACTTCTTCATTGGAACAAGTTATTGAACACCTCGTCTTACACAGCAAGTCTCTTCCCAGTAGGGATACGGGACTTGAGTCACAGACTACAAACCTGTGCAATCCCTGAAAGGTACCAATCTCAACCTAAACCGGATCTGTAATCGGATTAGTCAGGAGTTGATTTGCTACTCCTACCACTTTTATACTACGTCCTGATAGGGGCAATTTCGGAACCTCTGCACTTCTGACTGTAGAGCGTGTAGCTCCTGTGTCAACCAAGAATGAAACCTTGTGACCCATCACCTTTCCCTGTACATAGGGTCACCTCTGATCTACTTCTAGGGACGCTGCAAGCCTGCACTCCTCACTGTCTGAACAATCATCCGACCATTCATTGTTTATTCCATTCTCACCACTGTTGTACTGCATTATTTTGACTCATTGTTTGACCTGTGACCTGTTCAGGAAGCATCAGCTGTTGCTGTCCCATCGGAGCTAATGGCAACTGCGTTTGCTGTCCAGGTACCAAGGAAATCTGCTGTTGTACTTGCTGCAACTGTGCTTGTTGAACATGTGGCATCTGCATCTGTTGCACGGGCTGAAGACCCTGCATCTGAACCATGTTATTCTGGAAGTTCGGATTTGAACCCCTCATTCTTGGACCCCTCACATTTTGGAATGTATTGACATCATTGCTTTGTTGAACAACACAATCCTGCACCATCATTGGACATTCCAGCTTCCAGTGTCCCACGCCCCGCACGCATGGCATGGTAATATCTTTTTAATCCCTTGCACGTCATTTTGAACCACAACCGTATTCAAATCTGGACCACAGTTAACAAAACCTCCTCGACCTCAGCCTCTCGGTTGGGTCTGAAACATCCCGTTCCCTTGCGGCTGCTGTACCATCTGTTGCACTCCGTTTCCCTGCATCCCTGCTTGAGCTGCCTTAATTTGCATCACCATCACCTTCTCCTTCAGCTTTCTTTGCTTCAATTCAATCTCATCACTACAGTATTTTGCATACTGTAACACCTCATCAATCGGCTTCGCTTGCCAACAGATCAAATGATTCTTAATCATCTGGCTAATCTCTGGTCTCAAACCTTCAACAAACCTGAACACAAGGTGATTCATGTATTTCGGTTCTATGACCTCGGTACCACTGTAATGTTTGAATGCCTTTAACAACCTCTCATAGTAGGCATGTATCGACTCTCTTCTTTATAAGGGAACTGCCTCCACTGGGGTTTCTGACTGTGATAACGTGGGATTAGACCCCCTTATTTTATTAAATGCTAACCTTGCCATTTCTTCACCTGAAGGGAGTCTATATGACCCTGAGAGTCATATTTGTTTCTCTTTAGAAGAAACTGCAGATGCTATCAACTCCTTGAAGTCAGGTAAAGCCCCAGGTCCCGATAAAATCCCAGGCGATCTTTATAAATCAGAGCCATCCATATGGACCTGGTATATCAACCTACTGTCAAATAAAATCACAAAAGGAGGACAGATTCCTGAGACGTGGAAGGGAGCAGAAATTATCCCCATCTATAAAAAGGGTAATACAAATCTCCAAACTAAGTACAGACCGGTCAGTTTAATTGACAATTTGCAAAAAATCTTTGCCAAACAGCTGCTAGTTAGATTATCGAGCTGGGTTACGGAACAGCAGATTCTTTCACCGCTTCAGGCAGGGTTCCGGCCTAGAATTAGTACGGTTGACCAGGCCTTTAGGCTGGCTGTGCTATATTGGAAATATGTAGTTTTGGCAAAGCAAACTTTATATGTTGCTTTTGTTGATTTGCGTTCTGCTTTTGATTTGGTTCCAAGAGAAAAGCTTTGGGGAGTGTTATATAAAATAGGGACACCACACAATATTATTCATCTATTGAAACGCATGCATGAAGGCACATATGCGCAAGTAAGATGGGGCAATCAAGGTGAATTGACTAACAAATTTCTCATTAAAAGAGGTGTCCGTCAGGGCTGTGTGCTTGCTCCACTTCTGTTTTCTCTATTCATTAATGAGGTGGTCCAAGAACTAATGGCATGTCAGAATGATGCTCCTACTCTAGTCAATCAGAAAATCCCTATTCTCCTTTTTGCAGATGATTCCCTATTGATTTCGAAAACCCCTATGGGTTTACAAATTCTCGTGGACAGATTTAATTCATTCTGTTGGAATTCTGGTCTAGAGTTGAACTTGAAGAAAACAAAATTGATGGTGCTTCGCTCTGGCCTCCGGAAGAAATGTACTATTAGGTTAGATGGAGTTAATTTGGACCAGGTTAGCTCCATTGATTATTTGGGTGTGAGGCTCACAGATTCACTCCTTTGGGAGGAACAGGTCGGCAAGAGTGCTGGGCTTTTGCAACATCGGGCAGCATCCATATTGCACCTTTATAGGAATACGATTGCTAAAGTTGTGTCTCCAGCAGTAAAGATTTATGTGGCTAAGGCACAGGGTGCTACTGCCTACGGCGCAGAGATTTGGGGCATGTCAGATAGCAGCAGAATAACCAAAATTTAGAATAGCTTTGCACAGGCTTTATGCGCTTGCCCCATTAGCACCCCATTAATTCCCCTATTTCTAGATCTAGGGTTAAAACAAATGGCTGACCTAATTATCATACGCCCTCTGTTGTATTGGGTGAGGCTATGGATAGTCCCCGAATTGGCCATATATAAGTCTTCTCTTTTAGAATTGTTAAAATGTCCTAACTCCATCTCCATCCCATGGATCAAACACGTATTCAGTTGGTTTTGTATGTTGGGATTGAGAGACCTCTGGGAGAATCCCCATCAACTTGTGAAGCCCCATGTAAAAGCATTGAAGGGAGCTTACTGGTCCCATATACACAATAACTACATTTCCCATAAATCTAATGGTCGTTTAACTAATTTGTTTATTGATTTTAAATGGTACCCAGAGTTCGAAATATATTTAGATATAATACCTGACCTACTAGGTAAAAGTTTGTATACTAGATTTCGATTTGGGACATTACCTTTGATGGCCTTGAGGAGCAGATGGGGACCCAATTCAAGTTCTGATATTTGTCCTGCGTGTGGCATTTCCTCTGAAACAGTAGAACACTTTGGGGGTCATTCTGACCCCGGCGGTCTAAGACGGGTTTACCGCTGCCCTTAGAATCCCCCATGGCGGCGGGGATTCTGACACCCCCTACCGCCATCCTGTTCCTGGCGGTTCGCCCGCCAGGAACAGGATGGCGGTAGGGGGTGCCGCGGGCCCCTGGGGGCCCCTGCCGTGCCCATGCCAATGGCATGGGCACGGCAGGGGCCCCCGTAAGAGGGCCCCGCAAAGTATTTCGGTGTCTGCTAAGCAGACACTGAAATACGCGACGGGTGCAACTGCACCCGTCGCACCCCTGCAACTCCGCCGGCTCAATTCTGAGCCGGCGTCCTCGTTGCAGGGGCATTTCCTCTGGGCCGGCGCGCGCTCTTTTGGAGAGCGCCCGCCGGCCCAGAGGAAATGTCTAAATGGCCGCCGCGGTCTTTTGACCGCAGTGCGGTCATTCAGCGGCGGTACCTTGGCGGACGGCCTCCGCCGTCCGCCAGGGTCATAATCAGGCCCTTTATGTTTTTTTGTCCTGCTTACTCAACTTCAAGGTTTAAATGGATCCGCAAAATTTGTCGGGAGTTAAAGTTAAGAAAACATGTTTTAGCTTTGAGAATTTTTAAAAATCAGAATTTAAATGTGATAATTTTTGCTGTAAGCAAGTTTTTAGTAGCGGCATGGCGTATACGTAAATTTTATTTACAATGATCTTAACTGTTTTAAGTTGGCCAAACAGGGATTTTACTCTCTTTTAAATTTGGTTATGATATTATCTATGATGTTTATTTATTTGTATTGTATTGTATTGCTTTGATGGTCCGCTGGCCGAATAAAGCTTATGTGAACACACAAAAAAAATGATGAAATTGTAGTTGTCTGTTTGCCTTTTCTTCTAGGTACCAACTGCTCTTTTGATAGAGACCATAGATAGATGTTTTCTAGATTTGTGTTACTAAATTGTTTTGCATGAAGCCCAACATTCCAATGCTAATTTGAGGTTAGTTAAGGAGTTCACTAAACGAACGCAAATAGATAAATGACTGAATCTATGCTTTGTTGAATAATGCGCTAATGATACTCTGCTAAAGTTAATTCATGTTGACGTTGTGCTATGTTCTAATGTTTATGATCTTTGCTTTGATGAAATCTTATTCGAGTTGCCATATTGTGACATTGCTGATGAGTTTTCTGGTATTGGGACTAATACATTTACTTATAGAATTGTAATCAATAGGGAATAAATATCATAAATCTTACTAAATCTGGTGTGGTTATTCATGACTGAAAGGTCATGGGGTGTTTTGATTCTTCTTAATGTCATTGTTTAATTTGATTGATTTGTTATTATGATTATTGATGAGGTTATTGATCTATTGATTGACATCTTGAGTAGTAATCTCGCCCTAAGGAGACTTCAATCAGGGTCAAAAGATTCATCGGCCTAAAACGAGTCCCAGAGTGAGTAAATTATCTAGATTGGGACGCGTTACCAGTTCTGGTAGCAGAGGACGGTTTAGGCCCTTTGGGGCCCTAGGACGAGGGATCATTGTTTTAGAATTGTTTTCAAAATAATGCAAATTGGAGATATGATGTGCCCCTAAGTCCCAATGACTTTCCCGGAATCTCGGAGCTTGCCTAAGTGAGTGGGGTATGTTCTCGGCGTTCTAGTGATAGTATGTGTGACGTAGAATTTGCACTTGCTCAGCTTATGCACATCGCAGGTGAATTGCGAGGTTTGTGAGAATTTAGGCTTGGTAATGTTTTAGTAGGAGTGGGCGTACTCCGCAGTATGAGAGTAGGGCAGTCAGCGAACTTCATGTGAGTGTGACGCTTTGTGCTAAAAATTGTCCACGTGGTTGTTGGTGATGTATGGACCCGGCGTGGTCTAAGACTCCGGAGTATATTGATAAATGTATGAGACACTTGGTTTATGTTGTAATTTGCGCGGTTTAATAGGTCAATCGGGCATGGTTGACGAGTCGAGTTTGAGTCAAAGTGTGTGAGTGAAACCTTCAATGGAGATTTGGCAAGTTCTAAAGTGCACTAGAATGAACCATTGACAAGTCGAGAGTAGAATTTGTGGGTCGAATTCTGCTTGCGAGTGCGGGATCTGAGAAGGAGAGAGTAGTGGTCGAGGCTTCAAGTGAAATCTCTGTAAAGTTCTGAAGCGATTGTGTTACCCTTCCTGTAGTAAACCGGCAAATCTGGGTTGTTGTTGCTATGGTGCTTGCAATATATTGCCTTAGTTTTGTGTGGATCTAGAGTGAGGAGGACAAGCCGCAAGACTTTGTTAGCTACACTGTGTGTGAGTGTGATGTCATTGGAGCCGCGCTGGGATAGGTCAGTTGCTGAGAGGGGTCGAGCACGGATTGGCAGTCGTCCGTGAGAGGTAGGCGAAGAGTGTTCTGGGAATTAAAGTCACTTCCTGATTAGGTTCTAAACAAAAGAAAAGACGAAAAAATGAAGTATTTCAAGGCTTTAAAGAGTGCTTTGAGGGGAGACACATACATTACCGCAAGTGTGGGGGAGCCTGGACCGCCAGAGGATACTCCGGCTTATGCCGTAATGGAGGAGGAGAGAGTAGCGCCATGCCTTTGGCTAGAGCAATGGTGCAAAATGACAGAAAAAGAAGGATGTTTGGCGTTTCCGGAGCACGGAACGTTCAATATAAGGATTTTAGAAATTTTGCAGAGGGTGTTAAATGAGCAGAGGCCGCCTCCGAGACCAGCCCAGTTTGAGGCGTTAGCAATTTGGGAACTGGCGGCAATTCAGAAACAGCAGCAGAAATTTGAGAGGAGAATGAAGAAAGCTGAAAAGACTGTAGCGGAGGCTGGATGGGATAGTGAGACCAGGATGTGGAGAAGGGAAATAATAGACGTGGTTAGGATGTTTCCGGCAATAACTCAAGAAGCCGAAACACAGGGGAGAAAGGCCACTTGTAAAACAGACAAGGGCTCTAGTAAGCAGAAAGAGATTCAGAGGTCTTGGACGCAGATGATTCAGATGATGATGAGTTCCTTAATCAGTTGTTACATGATCGACCACCACCATATGCCAAAAATGACAATAGACCGAGTACTAGTGCAGGTCCTGTAAATTCGACACAGAATCAGGGAACCACAAATGCAGCGCAGGTAAATAATGTTATCACATCAGCTCCGATACAGAATGGTGCTAGTGTATCCACTGCACCCGAGACGCCGATACAGTTGCAGCCACCACCAATTCAGAGGCTCTACCCTGATGTCCCACTATTAGAGACAGCTACGTGCCGCCTGATCCGGTATACACAAGATCAAAATGAACGCAGATTGAGCCAACTCCACAATTGCTGCCCCAGCCAACTTTGGGCCACCTCACCTTTCTATAAGCATTGTTCAAGATAGGGGGAGGGACCATTGTTGGTTGCGTGTTCGAGGTTCTACCAAAGATATTCCCTGAGAGGGTAAGCAACAGGGGGAAATGATCGCTCTCGCACCTTGAATCTACCCTCATATCTAGCAACAACGGCCAAAGACGCACATCCACCATCAAATAGTCAATAACACTGGTCAAGGAACCTCGTTGAAATGTAGGTGCAAGGTTTAGATCAGAAGGAGTTCAGCCATTACAAGCCCTTAGGCCAAACTTTAAACATAATGTAGCAAGCTGTGCTGCAACACGAGAGCGTGGACAATGGCTATCACCATCGAATTGTGCAATCCCCCATAATTCGTCCTCTTCCACAGTTAAATCACTAAGAAATGCAGAGGGTTCAAAAGTACAATTTACATCCCCGGCAATAATTAAATAGGAGTTAGTTTGTATAGTGTCTAAAAAGTCAGAAAGTAAAGTTAAAATATGTGATTCTGATCCACGTGAAACAGATCGGGCGTAAACATTAATAAGAGTTATATTAAAATTCTGTTGGAAAAAAATGTGTAAACCCATCAAGTCAGAACAATCAAATTTTAAAACCTTATAATCAAATTGGAGTTTTAAATTTAAGAGAATTAAAAGTCCCCCTTTTGCGCGACCGGTTGCTTTCTCTGATGTCTGTGCAGGGATATTAAAAGAAAGAAACCCATCCATACTAATTTGGCCCTCAACCCAGGTTTCTTGGAAAAGACACACATCTTGAGACTTTATGTAAGCAACCCAATCCATGTCGTCCAGTTTCCTAGCAAGGCCAGCAAGATTCCAAGTCATGATGGATAAACCATTAGTGTCCATTTCAATCTCATAGGTTGAGGGTGGAGCATCCTTATAGTTCGACTCATTAGCGATGATCTTGTCAAAATTATCTATTGAAGATTCCTCTAAATTGTCCTTATTAAGAGCTTTCTGGGTGGAAGACAGTCATACAGGACCGTGGTGCATAAATTCTCCTTCCTCCCTAGAGCCTCTCCTATTAACATGGGCAGTGGAACCAGACACAGGAACCTGTTTTGAATCAGTTAAATTAGAAACTAACATAATGCCTCCTCCTTTTAGCCCCTTGTACTGACACTTACATGCAACAGAGTCGATGAGTTGGTCTGCCAAAAATTTGTCCAAGAACACAATCGAAATTACATCAAAATTTGACCCAGTGGGGCTCCATCTTTCAGTTTTTAGGTTGTCCGAACGTATAACTGAAAGGCATTCCTGTCGATGGCGTAGCCAGTGAATAACCTTATTAAGCCTAGACTCTTGATCCTCAATAGACCTGGATGACAACTTTGGAACATTAGTTAAAAAAAGAGTATTGGCTCTATGCCTAGGACCAATACTAATTGAAGGCACATCTAAAGCACTATTAATTCCTTGAGAAGAAATAATGCAAGCTGGATCCTTAGTTGGAGAGTTGACAGGCATCCTATTAGTAATAAGAGAAGGGCTGCCCCTATTATTTGGAATATTGGTAATAGGATTATGCCTCGTAGTAGAGTAACAATTCGGTGGGGCAAGGAGACTACCAGCAGTGTCAACACCGTCCATTGCCATAGCTCCACCGAGGGGAATGCTGTTGCACCCAGTGTATTTGCTTTTAGAATGGATAATATTTTTGGGAAATAAATTATCCTCTGCGGCCCTCCTATAAGGGCCAGTTCTCTGGGCATGGTAAGTTGGCCCTCGCATACATTAATATTAGATTAAACTAATTTGGCTGCCAAAATTCCACCTACCCCTACTGCCTCTGGCTTTTGGCATTTACATCTCAATTGTTGAGCCATATTCCCCTGGAGAAATTTAGTTAGCTGCAGTACTAACTTCCTGACTTCATCTACTCTATGAAGAATTAGAGGCAAGTTAACTGCACTAGCAGACGGTTCAGAGCACGTAACAATAATAGGAGGGGAAATGGCAGCCTCAGTAGCTATATCAGCCGAGTAGGGGTCATGGGACTCAATCAGATCACTTTCCTCAGTCAAAAGCTCAAAGCGATTTTTACAAGGTATGTTAGGGACCAACCTTATCTCAGGGCTCGGTGGTAGGGGTATACATTCTATTTCTTCTACATGCAAAATCCCCTGGGTATGTAAAGGATTAGAGGTACTACTACAAGCCACAATACCCTGTTGAATTAAGGGAATAGTGGCATTAACAATGGGTAACTTCCCTACACTATCAATTAGTTCCCCAGAGTCAACTGTTCGAACTTTCCTCTTCTTATTAAAAAACTCCTGGATCTTTTTAGGTTCGAGTGAAGGCTTCTTCGGGGGCAAAATGCCGTGAGTACCTAATTCGCTATTAAGTATAGCCTCCACCTCCTCAAATAGTAGATCTATCTCGTCAAGTGATTTCGGTTCACCTTGAGCAATCTTATTGGTTAATTTTCTAGGTCGCTTTTTCTGTTTTTTAATATCGTCCAATAGCACCGGCGGGCCAACAGCTTTCCTTTTCCCCATAGTTCTAAAATAACAATAATGGCAGCAAAGAAAGTAAAAACCTTACTTGGAGGTTTCCTTTAAAGGGACTAGTCCCGTCCCGGCCTCGATCGGGCGATGACGGGCGAAGACGGGCCGTCTTGGCCCAGACTTCGCCCGGACGCACACCTGTGCGCGACCCGTGCGCGACCCGTGCCCGTCCCGCGGGAAACGCGCCTCTCTTGTAGGCGAAGAGAAGCTGGTGGGTGTGTCCTGTCCCTTGGCAGCGGGACGCTCTGCAGGCGAGGGAGGCGTAGGAGAGAGAACAATTTCATCATTATATAGTTACCCTCCGTAATGGGTCAGCATACAGAGTCAGTCTTCGTCCTCAGGACATCAGTTGATTCGCCATCAGCCAGGAAACTCAGCATAGTTCAGCAAGACGAGGCAGTAAGGGACACTTCCCTCATAAGGAGGAAAAGTATAGAACGGCTAAGCAAAGTAGGGATGGTTCGAAGAATCAAACCGCAAAGTCTTTAAGACAGAGTGACAAAGGGGGTTATTCCAACTTTGGAGGAGGTGGTAATCCGTCCCAAATGTGACGGATTTACCACCAGCCGTATTACGAGTTCCATAGGATATAATGGACTCGTAATACTGCTGGTGGTATATCCGTCACTTTACCGTCACTTTTGGGACGGATTACCACTTCCTCCAAAGTTGGAATAACCCCCAAAGTGTCTAGACAATAGCAAAGGCACGTAATAGCTATGGCAAAGGAATGGCATAGATTGGCTTCTCGTGTGATACGGTTCTATCAAAGCTTGTTGTTCAGTCCCCTAATTTCCAATTGGGCAAGTTTTGGTGCACCATTATCTTCATCCAATGGTTGACTTGTCGCCTCATTAAGATTGTCACCCCATAACAGTTCTCACGTAGTTTATTGGCTCCTGTGATTGACGTCTCCAACGGGTAGAATGTCAGGTAAAAACTTTTAGTCTCTCAGGCTCAGTCAGTAGCTCCATTGTCCTAACCATTTTAGGTGACCTTGTATCTGTTGCAAGTCTACACTGTTGCATTCAGCAAGAATGTCTCCTTGAGCAAGTCGAGTCTCATGAGAAAGGATTTACCACAGTAACATACATCTTCTAGCTTCTGGAAAAATACGACTACATGTCCTTCAGCAAGTCAGCACACTGCACGTTAGAAAAAACATTTAATATGAAACCGGGCAGCTAGGCCCCGACTCATGCTAACTAAGGCCTAGTGATTAATTAGCAAAACCTTAACATATAGGCCCTGATTCTTACCTTGGCCAAAGTACCCCCGCCAGAACACTGCACCGCGGTCGTCAGACCGCTGCGGTGATTCTGGGATTTCCACTGGGCTGGCGGGCGACCGCCAAAAGGCCGCCCACAAGCCCAGTGGAAATCAACCTTCCCACGAGGACGCCGGCTCTGAATGGAGCCGGCGGAGTGGGAAGGTGCGACGGGTGCTATTGCACCCGTCGCGTATTTCAGTGTCTGCAAAGCAGACACTGAAATACAAAGTGGGGTCCTCTTACGGGGGCCCCTGCAGTGCCCATGCCATTGACATGGGCACTGCAGGGGCCCCCAGGGGCCCCACGACACCCCGGTATGGGGTGTCAGAATCCCCATGGCGGCGCAGCGAGCTGCGCCGCCATGGAGGATTCTTATGGGCAGCGGAAAACCGGCGGGAGACCGCCGGTTTTCCTCTTCTGACCGCGGCCAAAGTGCCGCGGTCAGAATGCCCTGCGGGGCACTGCCAGCCTATTGGCGGTGCTCCCGCCAACCCTGGCCCCGGCGGTCCATGACCGCCGGGGTCAGAATGACCCCCATAATCCTTAATACTAATACAAAATCATACATTTGTACATTAATATTTCATTATTAGTCAGTTTCATTAATCATCGTATACATTGGTGGCCACTCCCCGTGGGCACATTTCAAGTGCACGTTTAGTAAAAGCACATTAATACATTTTCTATGCAGCATCATTATACATTAATTCGCAAACATTTCATGTTAATGTTGATTACAAAAGCTACACTCCAACAATGGGAAGCCAGTGTAGGTCTCTGAGGTGGGCTGAAATGTGGTCGCAGCATGGGATGTTGCGGATGAGGCGTGCCGAGGTGTTCTGTATTCATTGTAGTTTCTTTTGGAGCTTGGCTGTGGTTCCTGCATAGAGTGCGTTGCCGTAGTCCAGTCTGTTGCTGACGAGGGCTTGGGTGACCGTCTTTCTTGTTTCCGTTGGGATCCATCTGAAAATCTTGTGAAGCATGCGGAGAGTGTTGAAGCAGGATGATGAGACGGCGTTGACTTGCTGGGTCATGGTGACGATGAGTCTAGGATGAAACCTAGATTACGTGTGTGGGTGGCGTTGGTGTGGTTACTAGGGTGGCTGGCCACCAGGAGTCATCCCATGTGGAGCGGCTGAAGCTGAGGATCTCTGTCTTGTCCGAGTTGAGTTTGAGGCGGATCTTCTCCATCCAGTTGGCGATGACATGCAGTCCGTCGCGGAGGTTGGTTTTGGCAGTGGCGGGGTCCTTGGTGAGTGAGAGGTTCAGC